>NC_141544.1:34011107-34206940 GCF_021556685.1 Rattus norvegicus | reverse complement strand
AAAAGGGGGAACAAAAATATTCACAGTAGTAGATATGGGGACAAAGTTTGGAGCAGTGACTGAAGGAATGGTCATTCAGAGCCTGCCCCAACTGGGGATCAAGCCCATATATATATCCAGTAAACTTAGACAATATTGATGAAGCCAAGAAGTACATGCTGACAAAGCACCTGATATAGCTGTCTCCTGAGAAGTTCAGCCAGAGCATGACAAATACAGAGACGAATCCTAGTAGGAAACCACTGAACTGAGAACAGGGTCCCCATTGGAGGAATTAGAGAAAGGATTAAAGGAGCTGAAGGGGCTTGCAACCCCATAAGAACAACAATAACAATCAACCAGAACTCCCAGGGAGTAAATTACCATCCTTTGAGTACACCCGTGGACAGACCCGAGGCTACAGCTGCATATGAGGAAGAAGATAGCCTTATTGGGCACCAGTGGGAGGAGAAGTCCTTGATCCTGCCAACACTGGACCCCCCTAGTGTAGGGGAATGCCATGGAGGAAATGCTGGAAAGGATGGGTGGTTGGATAGGAGAGCACCCTAACAGAAGAATGGGGAAGAGTGATAGGATAGGGGGCTTATGAACAGAAAACTGGTAAAGGGAATAATATTTGAAATGTAAATAAAATATCCAATAAAAATTGTATAGCACTAAAAACATAATCTGAACAAAGAAATCTTTAAACAGGTACAGAGCAGAGTGAAATAAAAAAAACACAAAAAGATAAAACAATTGTTCATACCAAAGGTAGGAGAAATAATTTTATGAAACTGACCATCTCACTAGAATCAATCTATTGATTGAACATGATCCCAAACAGAACTCCAATTTCACTATTCACAGAAACAAACAAAAAACTTTAAAATACACATGGAAATACAAAAGCCTCTGAGGAACAAATTAGTATGCCCCAACATTCATATTCCCTAGATTCTTTTCAAGTCCATAAAGCTGTGCACATGCATACAATAATAATGTGGAGTGGGACTGTTTGTGGTAAGAAATGGAGTAATGACAGGGTTAGGAGAGGAAGGCTGAGTAGGAGAACACAGAAGAAACTGGAATGTGTTCACTAGACATGATGATCACCTTTATGAAAATAACAGAAAATACAATAATTAAATGACAAAGTAAACTAGGGTTTGAAAACATTAATTTTCTTAAAGGTATAAAATACAGTAATTAGATATATATTCATAAAACAGTATCTTTTATCCAAAGAGATACTTGATTCATACTTGAAGTGGCCTCATTGCTTCCATTAGAATATTTTAGGTAGTTTTTTTTTGTTTTTTTCCCCATTCAGAGTTATATTTTAAATGTTACTGATATTAAGTTGTACTATTTTAGAAACCACAGAAGAAAGTTGGATTCTTTGTTATGTGTTGCATTAGAATAATTTCAGTAAAATGTAAAGGTATGCTTTTCACATATAACAGTAAAATTTCAATTAAATTTGTTCTAGTTATATATAAAGAATATAAAAATGTGATATGATAGGTGTGGAGCTTAGAATTCCCTGGCTGAACATATTCCTCTTATTGTATTAAATTTAATTAGTATCACACATTCGTCTCAACCTCTATCTCTCTATGTGAAGATTAGATAATTCAAGCTTTTTTTGTCTAGTGGATTAACAAGAAAACTCACAACTGATCAATGAATGTCAGTTGAGTTCTCAACCAGAAATGGTACATCTACAATATTCCTGGAACAACAAGGCGCAGGGAGCATCATAGAAGATGAGAGATAAAGATAGTTACGGCCAGAGATCATAGAAAAATCATGAGTAAACACTGTTGTCTGGACAGAATAGGTCCAATGCAATCATGAATTTATAGCATGTGTGAGTAACATTCTAGTATAAAATGGAAAGTGATCCATGAGTTCGTCCTATAATTAAAGAAATACTAATATTTGATGGTATCTGGAAACAGTCTAATTTAATGATGTGTCTTTGGACAAGCCTGCCATGATTTAGAGGATGGCCCTATATTCCTGGGCAGTAAAACATGACTAAGTAGATTATTAAAAACTAAATAATAGGTTAAATAATAGGCCACAAGGTTGAGAGTGAATGGCTATGTGAAGTTCTGGAATGAGATAGGAATAAGCATAGAGTCTGAGTAAGATATAAACACATAGTTCAAAATTCTCAATGGCAATACAATATAATCTTTAAAATATGACCAGGCAATATCTTAGTCAATGTTCTGTTGCTGTGAAGAGACACCATGACCAATGCAACTCTTTTTTTTTTTTTTTTTTAGTTTACTTTAGTTTAGTTTTGAATTTGATGCTGAGTCTAAATCTCATCATATGAATGGGTCATCACAAGGCCACTATCGTCAATGTGATACCCAAGTATATAAGAGAAGATGAAATAAGGAAGGGGAGGGGGGAGGGGGATGTTTGCCCGGAAACCGGGAAAGGGAATAACACTCGAAATGTATATAAGAAATACTCAAGTTAATAAAAAAATGAAATTAAAAAAAAGAGAGAAGATGAAATCACTGATCCATCCCTTGTTTCCATAGCCTCCTGGCCATCCCATATGCAAAATGCATCCAATCCATTTCCTAAAGTCCCTGTAGTGTAACAATTTCTACGTCTTTCAAAAGTGTAAACACAGAGTCTGTTTTGAGATTCATGCAATCTCATGTGAAACCATATTAGGACCAAAATATGTAGATCCGACATGCAATGCACAAATTCAACAACTGCATTCCAACAGGGAAAATGGGGACATTTCAAGGAGTCATATCATGGGGGTCATATCAATACAGGACTGAAACCATGCAGTCCAAATCATGCAGCTCTATGTATGTACTTATGGCTGAATGGCCCCACCTCCCCAACTCTACTCTCTACAACAAATATAGCCTCTCTTTGGCAGTCTCCGTTTACAATTACAGCATTTTTAGTAGATGGTCCATGTTCAAGTCCTCTTCAACATCTTCAAATCTCCATTTTAACTTGTTCTTCATTTCTTTTTTTATTATTATTAACTTGAGTATTCCTTATTTACATTTCAAGTGTTATTCCCTTTCCCGGTTTCCAGGCAAACATCCCCCTAACCCATCCCCCTCCCCTTCTTTATGGGTGTTCCCCTCCCCATCCTCCCCCCATTGCCGCCCTCCCCCCAACAATCACGTTCACTGGGGGTTCAGTCTTAGCAGGAACCAGGGCTTCCCCTTACACTGGTGATCTTACTAGGATATTCAATGCTACCTATGAGGTCAGAGTCCAGGGTCAGTCCATGTATAGTCTTTAGGTAGTGGCTTAGTCCCTAGACTCTGGTTGCTTGGCATTGTTGTTCATATGGGGTCTCGAGCCCCTTCAAGCTCTTCCAGTTCTTTCTCTGATTCCTTCAACGGGGGTCCTGTTCTCAGTTCAGTGGTTTGCTGCTGGCATTTGCCTCTGTATTTGCTGTATTCTGGCTGTGTCTCTCAGGAGCGATCTACATCCGGCTCCTGTCTGCCTGCACTTCATTGCTTCATCCATCTTGTCTAATTGGGTGGCTGTATATGTATGGGCCACATGTGGGGCAGGCTCTGAATGGGTGTTCCTTCTGTGTCTGTTTTAATCTTTGCCTCTCTCTTCCCTGCCAAGGGTATTCTTGTTCCCCTTTTAAAGAAGAAGTGAAGCATTCACATTTTGATCATCTGTCTTGAGTTTCATGTGTTCTAGGCGTCTAGGGTAATTCAAGCATTTGGGCCAATAGCCACTTATCAATGAGTGCATACCATGTGTGTTTTTCTGTGATTGGGTTACCTCACTTAGGATGATATTTTCCAGTTCCAACCATTTGCCTACGAATTTCATAAACTCGTTGTTTTTGATAGCTGAGTAATATTCCATTGTGTAGATGTACCACATTATCTGTATCCATTCCTCTGTTGAAGGGCATCTGGGTTCTTTCCAGCTTCTGGCTATTATAAATAAGGCTGCGATGAACATAGTGGAGCACGTGTCTTTTTTATATGTTGGGCCATCTTTTGGGTATATGCCCAAGAGAGGTATAGCTGGATCCTCAGGCAGTTCAATGTCCAATTTTCTGAGGAACCTCCAGACTGATTTCCAGAATGGTTGTAGCAGTCTGCAATCCCACCAACAATGGAGGAGTGTTCCTCTTTCTCCACATCCTCACCAGCATTTGCTATCATCTGAGTTTTTGATCTTAGCCATTCTCACTGGTGTGAGGTGAAATCTCAGGGTTGTTTTGATTTGCATTTCCCTTATGACTAAAGATGTTGAACATTCCTTAGGTGTTTCTCAGCCATTCGGCATTCCTCAGCTGTGAATTCTTTGTTTAGCTCTGAACCCCATTTTTTAATAGGGTTATTTGTTTCCCTGCGGTCTAACTTCTTGAGTTCTTTGTATATTTTGGATATAAGGCCTCTATCTGTTGTAGGATTGGTAAAGATCTTTTCCCAATCTGTTGGTTGCTGTTTTGTCCTAACCACAGTTTCCTTTGCCTTACAGAAGCTTTGCAGGTTTATGAGATCCCATTTGTCGATTCTTGATCTTAGAGCATAAGACATTGGTGTTTTGTTCAGGATTTTTTTTCCAGTGCCCATGTGTTTGAGATGCTGCCCTAGTTTTTCTTCTATTAGTTTGAGTGTATGTGGTTTGATGTGGAGGTCCTCGATGCACTTGGACTTATGCTTTGTACAGGGTGATAAGCATGGATCGATCCAATGCAACTCTTATAAAACAAAGCAATTAATTAGGACTTTGCTTAGTCTTAATCTATTATTGTCATCATGGGGAGCATCACACCATACACACAGATGTGGTGCTGGAGAAGTTTCTGACAGTTCTAAATACTGATCTGCAGGCAGCAGGAACAGTGACTGCTTCTACCACGTGCCTTAAAGCCTAACCTTAAAGCACAGACCTAGGGATATGCTCCTCCAACAGAGCCATACCTCCTAATCCTGCTACTCCTTTCAAACAGTTCCACTCTGTGGTGACCAAGCATTCAAATATATGAGCCTATGGGGCCACCACTACTCAATCCACCTCTTGCATACTGGGAGAGGTTTCATCTCAGGTAGAATAGAGATTTAGAAACTAGATATTCACATCCCATAAATACTTTCCTAGTAATATATTTAAAAAAGAATCACAAATCAGCAATCACCTGAGGCTTTACAAATATTCAAGTTGCCTTCTAAGTCAACATACAATCATTTCCCTAGAAATGTATCAACAGCGTGCATTCTTCTGCATTCTTCTGCAGCAAGTAGATGGCACATTTTTGTACACTGTGCTATAAATGCTTATACTGCAGTAGTTGACTAACGACAAATACACCATTATTAACTACTTTTCTTAATAATTAATACTTGTTATTAAAATCGATTAGTTAAAAAGGGTTTTCATAAATATGTAAGGGTTGACCACTAATAATAAGAGTCTTAGCCCAGGTTATGCTAATGCTTTACATTATAAAACTCTCCTTATCCAATATCCTTCAATTCACTAATACTGAACAGTTGGCTATGTTTCTAATATCAGGCAGTGTTTTTCTCTTCTTGAGTGTGTATTATATCATATTATACAGTTGTTGGTTACTATCAATGTACTTATGCCACTAAGGCGTCTTTATCTTTCCATGGTGTTTGTTGATGTGGTTATTGATGCCATAGTGAGTTAGGATTCTTCAGTGCCTCCTTCCTTTTGAAGTTTGCATAAATTATCATTATTCCTAGCAAAATTCGAAACATGAGTCGTTATAGCCATAGATAAATGTACCTCTAACCTCTCACCAGAGAAATCCTCTTGGCAATAAACAAAGACAACTATACATTTTTTTAAAAAGTCGTATTTATAAGACCTTGTCCAAATCGATACCTCAGCAAAACACTCCTGTACCTAACGCTCGGTGAACACTTTATAAAGGCTCCAAAAAGTTAGTAATAGCCAAAAGATCAGGGATTTTGTTGTACAATTTGCCCTCTACTAATATCAGAAGTGACATTAATAAAGTCTCACAAACATGACTCCTTACTAATGAGCAAATTAAAGATAACACTAAGAGAAATGCCCAATATAAGATGAAAACTCCACAAGGCTTCAACCTTACCTAAATAACTACAGGCAACTGAGTAATACCAAGAGGTGGAGAAATACTCTTGAACACTACACACGTTACATTGCACAGACATACCTGGAAACAGACGTAGTGTAACATTACACAGACTGAGCAGGCTATAGGTAGCAATATATCTGTGTATATAAATATATGCAAATACCAATAATGAATGAGAAAAGAGTCCATGGATTTGAAAGAGAGCAAGGGGGGACGTGGAAGGAAAAAATAAGAATACAATGTATGTTGTTATGCTTTTTTTTTTGAACAAAACAACCACCAAGAATACCTTTATAGGGACATACATAAATTATATAAAAATATGTTGGACTTATTTAAAAACAGGCTATAAGCAAGGTCAATAGTTTCTCAATCTTTGTTCTGGTCATTAAACAAAATATTTTCCATGATCACATTTTTTTCAAGTTTGCCTGTATGCTATAGACGTCAAATTATCATAAAGTGAAATGTTAAATGTATTTTTAATTTTTCCCAAGAAATCAATTCAATAATCAAATTAAGAAACATGTACAAGAAAGAAACTATGCACTAGTGAAATGATAATCTAGTTACTATACTGAGTAGCAACACACTGCTAGAGAGATGTGTTCACTCAAGTCATTCAATTTTAAATTAGGAATAATCTAGAACTATTTGCAAAAGAGGTCTGTGGAAAGAAGTCCTATATATTTGTCTGATTTCTATTCTTTTAAAGGGATGAACAGAAGCATTAATAGAAAAATAATTTTCCAAAGTTTTAAAGTAGCTAAGATTTTATTTGCTGTTAAGGAATTTTTATGAATTAAATTAAGTGATTGAACAAAATCTTATATGCATATCTAGAAGTTTTTAATATAGCATTCCAAAATAATTCATTTATATGTTAATCTTCATGTTATAAATATAGTGTTGTGACAAAAAGTAAAAGTGAGATAAATTTGGTTCCAATTAATTATATAAATCACAAGACTTTATATAAATTCACAAGGTCAATCTTAGAGCAATGTAACACTTTTTAAATTTCTAGAAATGTGGCATTTTTCTTCATACAGTGCATTGCAAGCACTCAGCTGGCGCACAGCCCTCCCTGAGTTGATATAGATTTGTCCTAATTTAGTTCACATTAATTTCCATCTGAAAAAATATCTGAACATCTATACTTCACTGTCCAATTGATGTGTGATAACCACACTGGACAGAAAAGTGAAAATGATTGCGGGTTTTACCAATGAGGATACATTAAATATTATTTATTATTTATTGAAAATGTAAATTAAACAGGAATGTCTAGAGCAATATGTTTGGAGCATGTATATCTCTTCCTCAAGAGCACTTTTTATTTGCTTCCTGAATACATTAGGTAAAACATGACTTCAGTATACCACAGATCTGTAAATCATATTTTTTGCTTAGTTTTATTAAAACTATTGCTTTTTTGTATTTTAAGGTTTAATATCTTAGATTAATATAACAAATTAAAACAAGAGGGAAATTATCACTAACTACTGAAAATTATCAAAGTTTTCCACGGCAAATAAAGAATGTGCTTATTTTTAATTGTATTTAATCATATTTTAAACTTTCTCACTTTTTAATTTTATGTTCATAGGTATTGTGTCCGCATATATGGATGTGTATGATCCACATGTCTGGTATGCATAGAAGCCAGAAGAACATGTTAAAGTCCCTAGCGCTAGAGCTATAGATGCTTATGATCCACAAAGTCAGTACCCAGAATTGAATAGATGGAGGTCTAAAACATTGAACTTCTTTCCCGCCCTTGTTTTCTTAATATTTTCCTTTACTGTTCCATGTACAATTAATTCTGTTCATGATATTCTCTTGAAAAATATATTCATGGCAAAAATATTTGTTGAAAAATTTTAAAGTATACTTCTTTTAAAATTAATCAGATATAAAGATTTTCTTAATACTAATTGGATGAAGTTCTGTTAGGGAAACATGTAGTACTATAGATAATTCTAGCAATGCCTGCTATAACTGGGAAAACATTATTGTTACTAGGGAAACAAAAATGACAGCCTTCTTCATGACTCACATTGTGAGGAAGGACCCTGAATTAAATTGAGACCTATTTTTAAAATAAAAATAAAAATACAAAAATTAACAAATAAACCTTTGCGTTGATTACACCATTTAATCCAAGCACTCAGAAGGCAGAGAGGCAGGTGGATCAATGAGTTTGAAGCAACCCTGGTCAACACAATGAGTTGAGGGAAAGCTAGGACTCTACAAAGAAAGGCAAGAGGCTTCCAGGACACAATGGGGATGATATTAGCTGAAATACCCAACAAAGGGGAGAGAGAATCTGTAGAGACCATATTAGGAGTCTAGGCACAGCACTCATTTAAAGAATGGGGTCACCCACACATCTGAAAATATTAACCCAGAATGCTCCTGTCTAAAGGAAATGCAGGGACAAAGAGTGGAGCAGAAACTGAAGGAAAGGTCATCCAGAGACTGTACCATCTAGGGTTCCATCCCATCTGCAGACACCAAACCCAGACACTATTGCTGATACAAAGAACTGATTGCTGATAGGAGCCTGATATAGCTGTCTCCTAAGAGGCTCTGCCAGAGCCTGACAAATAGAGACGTGGATGCTCGCAGTCATCTATTGGACTGAGCATCGGGAACCCCAATGGAGCTGTAAGGGATAGAACCGAAGGAACTGAAGGGGTTTGCAAATCCATAAAAAGAACAAAATGTCAACCAACCAAACACCCCAGAGCTCCCAGGGACTAAACCACCAACCAAAGAGTACACATGCAGTGAACAATGGCTCCAACAGCATATGTAACAGATGGCCTTGCAGTGTATCAGTGGAAAGAGAGGCCTTTGGTGCTGTGGAGGCGTGACTCCCCAACTAAGGGGAATGCTCGGGCATTGAAGTGGAGTGGGTGTGTGTGGGAGATCCCTCAGGGGGAGGGGGTATGGGATGGAAACCCATGTGGAGCAGAAACTGGGAAGGAAAATAATGGGTGAAATGTAAATAAATAAACCAATAAAAGTAAGTCCACTAATAGCATGAAAAATGACCTGTTTGAACCATTTCATTCCAAAATAAGCCTTACCCAGCTGTTAACCTGCCTCCTTTTTCTATTTGGTCTCTCTCTCTCTCTCTCTCTCTCTCTCTCTCTCTCTCTCTGTGTGTGTGTGTGTTTCAGAGAATATTGCATTTTTTCAAGTCATGATTTTTTTTTACTTTATATCACTTGCCTATCCTTTCATGTTTTTGTCAAGCTGTAAAATAAAATTAGAAGAATTAAAAATATGCAAATAATATGTCTGATGTTAATGAATACATATGGTTCTATTAGCAGTTACTCAATAATGAGATTTAAAATGTTAGACTTCGAAATGGAATATAGAAACAAGCAGAAGAGTCAAAACACAACTGATGAACCTGGGACACTCAACAAAGCCTAGGAATCATAATCTTTTTAAAAATAATGGTATAAAGTCACTAAATATATGAAGGAGTTAAGAACGGCTGCAAAGGAGGAAAGTCGGCTCAGGCTTAGGTACAGCAGTGGCCTTAAGAGATCTATGTTGTGACTTTGTCCTTGCCATGACTTTGCATTAGCATGGTCCTCATAGGCACTATAGTCAATAGGTTGGTATTTCCATTGATGAGATGAGTATGGTGACATATACTCTCATGCATTAATGTTTATCTGAATTAATATGTGAATGTGTCTGTTGACTTGGCTTCAAACACACTATCAAATTATACAATACATATATCTAAATTTATGAATAACTATTGTGTACTTACATTTGGAATGATTTTCTATCAATAGAATATACTTTGGAGTATTTTATGACTTCCATTTTTAAAATCCAGCCACTGATATATTTTTAACAACTTAAGGTTTGCTATTTATCTAGTTTAAAACAATGGTATGTAATCCACATCTAACCTGAGTCACAGTGCCATTTGTCTATGATCTCTGGACTTTGAAATTTGAGGCAGAAGTGTGACCATGATTTGAATTCAACTTGACCTACCTAGCACTAGCTGACTGAAAGAATAATACCTCTTCTATAAAGTTAAACTTATTTACTTTTATATTTTAAAAGTCATTCTTTTCTCATGCCTTACAAACTGAGAGTAGTTTCTCCTCTCTCTTCTCCCAACCTACTCCCCCACCTCCCTTCTAGCACAAATCCAATCCTCTTCATTTTCCCATGAGAAAAGAACAAACATTCTTAGAAATGTTAATGGAAGCTTAAAAAATCCTTAGGATTACAACTTTAATGTAATGAAAGTTAAAGTGTATACTTGATGGTCATGCAAACAAAAACAAAAGCACGAATTCCAAATAGTAAACATTACTAATTTGGTAATGAATTTTAAAGTTACTGGATATTTTATGAATACCAGAAAGACTCACAGTACAAAATGTCTATTTTGATTTCTATATTGATTACTAATTTAAATATTATTGAATAGGTTATCATTTTTATAAAACATGCTAAAATTGGTAAAAATGACACACAAAAGATTATACATGACCATATTTTCTATATAGATTGATTGATATATATTTAGATAGATATTTTGAGATAGATTTTATATGTTTTACCCTAAATATTATTTAAATTTGATGTTATATATTTAGGTTGTTTGATATCTGTGTCTTTGTTCCATTAGAAAATGAAGGTTTTTATTGATGCAAGTGAAATAAATATACCTTTATCTGAAGCTTGGGGGATGGTTTAGAGGTTGTGAGTGTGTATTGATCTATGAACAGAACCAAATTACATTTGCAGAACCCTCTTAGCTGATTGTAATCTTCCATAAATTATGTTCCAATGTATCTGATGCCCTCTTCTGGCCACTTCAGTCGCCAAGAAAATGTATGTATGTATATGTAGAAATGCATACAGGTAACTTAAAATGAACGAACATGTATGTCTAGAACTGTAAAAAATGATCAAGAAATAGTTAGGTATTTTTGTAACATAAACATTAGTATCTCTCTTGACCAACTTAGTTTTATAATATTTAATAGCTATTTTAGATGCCTAAAATAGAAAACCTAAAAAAATTTTCCTTAATGTGATATTAAGAATTGCAAACCATTTTATAAGATGTAGAACAAAAGAGTACTTGAATTTTCTTTAGAAATTCAAAATTGATTGATCTATTACAGTAGAAAAATCTCCAGTGCCTATTGTTTTATTTTTAATTTTATAACAACTCTATTATTAAAACTACACATTTTAAATGTCTTTGGACACCTGTAAAGTCAATAATGTAATGCATCTTCTTTATATCTTTTTTTCAGCTATAAGGGTAGATTTTATATTTACTTAACATATAAGGGTAAGACTATATACCAAGATACGCTTCAAAAGTTGGTTCAATAAATACACTGAAATATATTTAGAGAATGAAATGTTATTATTCACTATGAATTCTTGCATGGAACAAACAAAAAGACACTTCAAAATCCTCCACACACTAGTAAATTTATCCTGGAGTGCTGTATCTGCTGCGATTCTAAGTGCACAGCGTTCTAGACATAACAAATCTGTGCAGACAGTGAATGGTGAACGATTGTTCCAGAGGAACAGGAAAAAGAAGGAACCAGAAGATGAATTTCATGTAGTGACACTGAAGTCACTCATCGTTCCCCAAACACAAAATGTCAAGCAGCAGGAGTGAATTTTAATGTAAAATGTGGACTGTACGATGTCAGTGTGGGCTCAGTTTTCACAGAAGTGGTGGGCCGTCTGGTCAGATACACAGGAAATGGGATATGGTCAGCATGAGGAAAGGCCTCTGAGAATCCAAGTGCCTTTCTTATTTTGATGCAA
This sequence comes from Rattus norvegicus, assembly GCF_021556685.1. NCBI lineage: Eukaryota > Metazoa > Chordata > Mammalia > Rodentia > Muridae > Rattus > Rattus norvegicus. Next base: position 34,194,990 of record NC_141544.1, on the reverse strand, counting down.
GGCTAGAGTTAGTATGTTAAATACCATCTTCAATGGAGGAAAAAATGCCACTGTGGTTTAAAATTTCATGGGAAAGTAACTATACCTCAGTTATGAATTGGCAGAAAAAGAAAAGCCATCCTTGTGTCCTTGATACTAGATGTCATAGTGAGGGAAGAGAGACAACATGAATTAGCTGGCTATTTTGGCTTCTAATTCTATTATTTAACTGGATATTTTATGTATTTACATTTCAAATGTTATTCTCTTCCCCAGTTCCCTCCTCTCTCTTCCCCCTCCCCTTGCTTTTATGAGGATGCTTTTGCTCCCACCCACTCACTCCCACCTCAACACCCTGGCATTCCCCTACACTAGGGAAATGAACCTTCACCAGGACCAGGGGCTTCTCCTTCTACTGATGCCAGACAATGCCATCATAGAACTTGTCCTTTAAGCCACTAACCTTCCAATATACAGTACTGTTTTAGGTCAAATAAAATTTCTTAAATAATAACAATATGTACTGGCTAGAAAATGAAAATCCCAGAACCTTGGCAGTTTTCCATTTAATATTTTGCTCATGTGCTATTCACCTTTGTTGAAAAAATAGAAAAGTATATCTTAGTTTACAGCTTATGGTCTCTTTAATATAGAAATGACAATTAAAAAGAAATTAATTTATCCATAATGAAAAGGCTTTTTGAATAGCTAATTTTGAACATTATAAATATCACAGTCATACCATAGAGAAGGTGAGAGATAAAAGGAAATAACAAAAAAAAATCATGTCACAAAGAGCTAGTAATTCATTTGAAATAACAAAAAAACCCAGGATATAGAAAAATAGATTCAACAATAAAAGAATTTCTGGGGAATCACCATCCCTGACCTCAAGATATAGTATAGGGCAATAGTGATAAAAACTATTGGTATTGGTACAGAGAAAGGTAGATAGATCAGTAGATGAGAAGTGAAGATCCAGAAATGAACCCACACACTTATGGTAACTTGATCTTTGACAAAGGAGCTAAAACCATCCAATGGGAAAAAGATAGCATTTTCAATAAATGGTGGTGGTTCCACTGAAGGTGAGCATGTAGAAGAATGCAAATTGATCCATTCTTATTGCCCTGTACAAAGGTTAAGCCCAAGTGGATCAAGGACCCCCCCCCATCAAACCAGATACACTCAAGCTAATAGAAGAAAAAGTGGAGAAGAGTCTCAAATACATGGGCACTGGGGAAAATTTCCTGAACAAAACACCTATGGATGGTTTATGCTCTAAGAGCAAGAATTGACACATGGGATCTCATAAAATTGTAAAGCTTCTGTAAGGCAAAAACTGTCATCAGGACAGAACAGCAACAAACATATTGGGAAAAGATCTTTACCAATCCTACATCTGATAGAGGGCTAATATCCAAAATATAAAAAGGACTCAAGAAGGTAGACACCAGAGAGCCAAATAACCCTATTAAAAATGGGGTATAAAGCTAAAGAAAGAATTCTCAGCTGAGGAATATTGAATGACTGAGAAGCACCTAAATAGATGTTCAACATCCTTAGTCATCAGGGAAATGCAAATCAAAACAACCCTGAGATTTTACCTCACACCAGTCAGAATGGCTAAGGTCAAAAACTCAGGCGACAGGTCCGGGTGAGGAAGTGGAGAAAGAGGAACACTCCCCCATTGTTGGTGGGATTGCAAACTGGTATAACCACTCTCGAAATCAGTCTGAAGGTTCCTCAGAAAATTGGACAATACACTACCTGAAGACCCAGCTCTACCTCTCCTGGGCATATACCCAAATGATGCTCCAACATACAACAAAGACACATGCTCCAGTATGTTCATAGCAGTCTTATTTATAATATCGAGAAGCTGGAAAAGAACCCAGGTGCCCTTCAACAGAGGAATGGATACAGAAAATGTACATCTACACAATGGAGTACTACTCAACTATAAAAAACAATGACTTCATGAAATTCATTGGCAAATGGATTGAACTAGAAAATAGCCTGAGGTAAGCCTATCACAGAAAAACACACATAGTATGCACTCACTGAGAAGTGGATATTAGCCCAAAAGCTCGAATTACCCAAGATGCAATTCACAAACTACATGAAGCTCAAGAAGGAGGACAAGCAAAATGTGGGTGCTTCACTCCTTCTTAAAATGGGGAACAAAAATATCCATAGGAGCTGATATGGAGGCAAAGTTTAGAGCAAAGAATGAAGGAACGACCATACAGAACCTGTCCCACATTTGGCGCATATATATAGAGCCACCAAGACTAAATACCCTTGAGAGGGAATAGGGAGGCAAAGTTTAGAACAGAGGCAGAAGGAACACCCATTCAGAGCCTGCCCCACATGTGGCCCATACATATACAGCCACCAAACTAGATAAGATGGATGAAGCAAAGAAGTGCAGGCCGACAGGAACCGGATGTGGATCTCTCCTGAGAGACACAGCCAGAATACAGCAAATACATAGGTGAATGGCATCATTAAACCACTGAACTGAGAACGGGACCCCCGTTGAAGAAATCAGAGAAAGGACTGAAAGAGCTTGAAGGGGCTCGAGACCCCATATGAACAACAAAGCAACCAACCAGAGCTTCCAGGGACTAAACCACTACCCAAAGACTATACATAGACTGACCCTGGACTCTGACCTCATAGGTAGCAATGAATAGCCTAGTAAGAGCACCAGTGGAAGGGGAAGCCCTTGGTCCTGCCAAGACTGAACCCCCAGTGAGCGTGATTGTTGGGGGTAGGGCAGTAATGGGGGAGGATGGGGAAGGGAACACCCACAGAGAAGGGGAAGGGGAGGGGTTAGGGGTATGTTGGCCATGAAACCAGGAAAGGTAATAACAATCGAAATGTAAATAAGAAATACCCAAGTTAAAAAGATAAAAAAAAAAGTAAAAAAATAAAATAAAAAAAGATTCATGAAGCTAAGAAGTGCAGGCTGACAGGAACTGGATATAGAACTCTCCTGAGAGACACAATCCGAGCACGTCAAATACAGAGGCGAATGAATGCTAGCAGCAAACCTTACTGAACTGAGAAGTGGACCCCCCCATTGAAGGAATTAGAGAAAGGATTGAAATAGCTGAAGGGGCTTACAACACCATAAGAACAAAAATGCCAAGCTAACAGAACTTCCAGGGAATAAACCTTTAGCCAAAGAGTATACATGGACTGACCCAGTGCTCCAACTGCATATGTAGCTGAGGATAGACTTTTTGGGCACCAGTGGAAGGAGACGCCTTTAGTCCTGCCAAGGTTGGACCCCCCAGTGCACGGGAATGTTGGAGGAGGGTAAGAGGGTTTTCGATGGCAAGGGGAACACTCTTATAGAGGAAGAGGAGGGGGAAGGCCATAGGGGGCTTATGGACAGAAAACGGAGAAAGAGAATAACATTTGAAATGTAAATAAAGAAATATCCAATCAAAAATTAAAAAAGAAAAAAAAATAAATATATTATTTGTATCAGAAAATACAATTTTAAATTCTACTATCTATATTCATTTGAGTAGACTTTAAGTAAAATATTTTCATATAAATAGAAAATTACTTATTTTTATGAATTATATAACAAAATTGTTCTATGGCATTTTAGAATATTGTAGAAGAATAAGAAACTTACTAAATTCATCTTTAGACAAAAATGATGTCTGGAAAGTAGCTTTATGTGGAAGGTTAGATGAAAATGCTAACAAATAGTAAAAAATGATAATTGAAAGTGAGTGTGTTAGACAAGTACATATATTTTACTGCTGCACGGTTTTGGCTTGGGCAATCATGAAGCAACACGAGAAGCTAAGGAATATTAGTGTATTATTGATATGCCATATATACAGTTATAGCAGCTATAGAAATTAAAACAGAGAAGAAAAATTTATTCCCCAGTTAATTTAAAGTATGAAAAGCTATTTGAATTTTAAAATAACTTGTCTTTGTTAATTTGATAAAATATTAATACTTGATGAATAGTTGACTGGACAATTTTATATTTCCTCAAATGTTTCTGATTTCTCAAATGGCACATTACAAGCCACAATAACACAGTATAAAGTCACCACAGCGGTGAACAATTTCCAGTGGCTGTCACGTAATTATTTTCCATTTCATACCAACATTTTTAAAGGAGCTTCAGGAAGAATAGATGTAAATGAATAAATATTTATATCTAAGTACGGTAAACATCTTTTACTAAATCAGAGGAAACAGAAAACATAAACTTTCAATTAAATTCACCTTTGATACATATGTATATATATTTAAGCAAATGATGGATATATTATACTAGAACTTTCAGAGTGGGTTGTCCATGAGTAAAAAGTATAATATCCCATAAATAAGCATGAGTCTTCCCTTCCCTTCACCATCTGCGCCCAGAGCTAAGGCTGTCCCACAGCCCTCCATACTGAAATCCTGCCCAGAGTGTGCTGGTCTCCCAGGAGTGCTCTCACTCCTAAGCCCAAAGATGAGACCACTACTTTTTCTCCAATAACTGTCCAAAGAGGGACCTGCCATGAGCATACAGGGCACAAGAACCACAGAGCAACAGGGGACAGGATCCATCCTGTCTCCATCTGTGCCCCAGAGCAAAGGTTACCCCACAGACCTCTGTTCCCAAATGTGGACAAGTAAGAGAGGGTCGCTCAAGAGTTCTCTCACTCCTAAGATCACAGGCTCACAGGAGGGACAAGCTCTAGTTAGAGAAAGCAAGGCCAACTAACACCAGAGATTACCAGATATCGAGAGGCAAGTGCAAGAACCTAAGCAACAGAAACCAAGACTACATGGCATCATCAGAACCCAGAACCCCCACCACAGTAAGTTCTAGATGCCTCATCACAAAGGAAGAACAAGATTTTGATTTAAAATTGCATCTCATGATGATGATAGAGGTTTTTAAAAAGGACAGAAGTAAGTCCCTTAAATAAATATCGGACAACACAGGTAAACAAATAGAAGCCCTTAAAGAGGAAACGCAAACGATCTCTTTAAAATTACAGGAAAAAAAACAATAAACGGGTGAAGGAATTGAACAAAACCATCCAGGATCAAAAAATGGAAATAGCAACAAGAAAGAAATCACAAAAGGAGACAACCTTGGAGATAGAAAATCTAGGAAAGAGATCAGGAGTCATAAATGCAAGCATAACCAACAGAATACAAGAGATCAAAGAATTTACAAGAATCCCAGGAGCACAAAATACCATAGAAAACATTGACACAATAGTCAAAGAAAATGAAAAATGCAAAAAGCTTCTAATCCAATACATCCAGGAAATCCAAGACATAATGAGAAGACTAAGGATAATATGTATAGAAGAGAGAAGAGAGTAAAGATTCCCAAATAAAGGGCCAGTAAATATCTTCAAGAACATTATGGAAGAAAAACAAACCTAACCTAAAGAAAGAGATGCCCGGAAACCGGGAAAGGGAATAACACTCGAAATGTATATAAGAAATACTCAAGTTAATAAAAAAGAAAAGAAAAGAAAAGAAAGAGATGCCCATAAACATACAAGAAGCCTACAGAACTGCAAATAGATTGGACCAGAAAAGAAATTTCTCCCATCACATAATAGTCAAAACACCAAATGCACACATCAAAGAAAGAATATTATGAGCAGGAAGGGACATAGGTCAAGTAAAATATAATGGCACCAGATTTCTCAACAGAAACAATGAAAGCCAGAAGATCTGAGGCAGAGGTCATATAAACCCTAAGAGAACACAAATGACAGCCCTGGCTATTATATCCAGCAAAACTCTAAATTACCACAGCTGGAGAAAACAAGATATTCCATGAAAAAACAAATTTACAAAATATCTTTCCACAAATTCAGCCCTACAAATGATAACAGACGGAAAAGTCCAATACAAGGAGGGAAACTACACCTTACAAAACATAAGAAAACAATCTCCTTTCAACAAGTTCAAAAGAAGATACACAAACATAATTCCACCTCTAACAACAAAAATAAAAGTAAAAAATCAATATTTCTTAATATCCCAACATCAGTGGACTCAATTCCCCAATAAAAAGATACAGAATAACAGACTGGATACATAAACAGGACCCAGCATTGTGTGCATGCAGAAAACACCTCAGTGACAAAGCAGACATTACCTCATAGTAAAAGGATGGAAACCTTTTTCCAATCCAATGGCCCCAAGAAACAATAGCCATTCTAATATCAAATAAAATCAACTCTCAACAAGTTATCAGAAAAGATGACGAAGGAAAATTCATATTCATCAAAGGAAAAAATCTACCAAGATGAACTCTCAATTCTGAACATCTATGCTCCAAATGCAAGAGCACCCACATTCATAACAGAAACTTTACTAAAACTCAAAGCATGAATGGTACCACACACAATAAGAGTGGGAGACTTCAACACCCCACTCTCATCAATGTACAGATCATGAAACAGAATCCAAACAGAAACAGAGTGAAACTAACAGAAGCTATTAACCAAACACACACACACACACACACACACACACACACACACACACACACACACACACAAATGGAGTGCTACTTAGCTATTAAAAACAATGAATACAAGAAATTCTTAGTCAATGGATGGAACTAGATAATATCCTGAGTAAGGTAACCCAGTCACAAAAGAACACACATTTTATGCACTTACTGATCAGTAGATATTAGCCGAAGAAAAAAAATTCACAAATCATGTGAAGTTCAAGAAAAAGGAAGACCAAAATGTGGATGCTTCATTTCTTCTTAGAAGGGAGAACAAAATACTCACAGGATAAAATAAAATACAAAGAATGGTGCAGGAACTAAAGAAAAGGTCATCCATAGACTGCCCCACCTGGGGCTCCATCTCATATGCAGACCAAACCCAGTCACTATTGCTGATGCCGAGATGTGCTTGCTGACAGGAGTCTGATATGGATGTCTCCTGGGAGGTTCTGCCAGAGCCTTACTGATACAGATGAGAATGCTTGCAGCTAATCATCAGACTGAGCACAGGATCTCCAATGGAAGAGTTAGAGAAAAGACTGAAGGGGGCTGAAGGGGCTTGCAACCCCATAGGAAGAACAACAATATCAACCAACCAGACCCCTCCAGAACACCCAGGGACTAAACCACCAACCAATGAGTACACAAGGAGGATCCCATGGCTCCACCTGCTTAAGTAGCAGAGGCTGGTATTGTCTGGCATCAATAGAAGGAGAAGCCCTTGTCCTGTGAACGCTCATTTCAACATTGAAGGGGAATGCCAGTGCATTGAGGTGGAAATATGTGGATGCGAGTAAGTGGTTTGAGTGGCACATCTTCATGGAAGATGGGGAAGGAGGATTGGAGAGGGTGTAAAGGGGATAACATTTGAAATGTAAATACATAAAATATTCCACAAAAACAAGACTAAAAATATAGTCAGAAGCTGGAAAGAACCTAGCTGTCCCTCAATTCTTTTACACAATGAAGTACTACTCCACTATTAAAAATAATGACTTCATGAAATTCTTATGTAAATGGCTGGAACTAGAAAATATCATCCTGAGTGAGGTAACACAATCACAAAAGAACACACTTGGTCTGCACTCACTGATAAGTGTATATTAGCACAAAGGCCCAGAATACCCATGTTAAAATTGATAGACCATATGAAGCTCAAGAAAAGGAAAACCAAAATGTGGATGTTTCTGTCCTTCTTAGAAGGGGTAGTAAAATACTCAGGGAGATAGAGGGTGGGAGGAACGTGTGAGAAAGAGAGCAGGGAAGGGAAGATGGGGGCAGAACAGGCTTGAGAGGAATGGCGATGATATAAAGAGGGTCAGGAATTTAATGAAGTGGTATAGGAATGGGGAATGGGGAACTGGGCGCAGCCACCAGCAAGTCCCAGATGCCAGGAACCCACAGGGATGAGATTAGCTGAAATGCCCAACAAAGTGGAGAGAGAACTTGTAGAGACCATATCCAGAGGTTAGGCAAGGTCCTTGGTTGGGAGATGGGCCACCACCATTCTCAAAATTTTAACCCAGAATTGTGTCTGTCTAAAAGAAATACACGGACAAAAAGTCATCCAGAGACTGCCCCAACCTGGGGATCCATCCCATAAGCAGCCACCAAACCCAGTCACTATTGCTGATGCTAAGAAGTGCTTGCTGACAGGAGCCTTATAATGGATGTCTACTTAGAGGCTTTGCCAGAGCATTACGTGTACAGATGTGGATGCTTGCAGCTAACCGGACTGAGCATGAAGACCCCAAAGGAGGATTTAGGGAAAGGACCAAAGGAGCTGAATGGGTTTGCAACCCCATAGGAAGAACAACAATATCAATCAACCAGACCCCTCTCCCCCAGATCTCTCAGGGACTAAACCACCAACCAACAGTACCCATAGAGGTAGTGTAGCTGCATATGTAACAGAGGTTCTGGCATCAATGGGAGAAGCCGTTGGTCCTGTGAAGGCTCGTTTCCCCAATGTAGGGGAATGCCGGAGTGGACAGGTGGGAATGGGTGGTTGGCAGGGGGGTGAAATCCTCATAGAATCAGAGGATGGGGGATCGGAGAGGGGGTATCTGGGAAAGAGGATAACCTTTCAAATGTGAATACATAAAATATCTAATTAAAAAGAAACATGAATCTTGAGAAACAGCGATTCTGTATATGCGTTGTGTAAATCTCTTGTTTCTTATATATTCATCTCTGGGAGGTACATTTATCAATACACAAACTTAATTTTCATGGTAAGAATGAAGAATTGGAAACCATACATTACTCAACAATCAAATAATAGTGTTAACTAGATTGAAATGATAAGTCTGTAACATGAAAGTTAGTCAACCTTTCTGAAGCTGCGTATTCTCCTCTATAATATAAGGGAAACACCCTATGTCTCATATGGCTAGTGTGAAGATATAGTTGAATGTGTTACTTAATCCGTTCCCCGTGGTTTTTTGAGAGTTTGTGTTTAAGAATAAAACACAGAAGCTTTTCTAGCCTTTATAGTTACTATTGTTCGTACTCATAAACAAAAATGTTATCATTTTTGCTTTATACTTTATCTGCAAAGAAAAGAATAGTTATGATTTTTAAAATTATATTTTATGGTCTTCCTTCAGTATCATAAATTATTGTACTGCAAACAGGGAAATATTTGAGTTAATTCATATTCAATATTTATGTGTGTTTTTATGATCTCAAAATTGAAACCACTCACTAACAAACATTTATCACTGATCTTGACTACAAACGAAGGTTTTAAAAATGGGAATTTCACCAAGTTGGAAATGAAATCACACAGAAGGACAAAGAAGACTGTAACAGTAATAAAGAAAACACATGTAACGAAGACTTTCCGCAGTTTTCTTTATTACAACAATGGAGAAGACACAGAGATACAAAAAATAAAATGACACTTAATACATTATGAAAACCATGCAAAGGATTATACATTGTACTTGATAGTAAATGGTGCGTGTTAAATAAGAGATGATACCAAAGACAATACATTTACAACATGTACATATTTTCAATAAAATAATTTGCGATGAAAACAAATGCCATTAAAATGATCAAATATTCAGTTTCAAACATAAAAATACATAAAGTCAATGTAAAATTATGAGAGAAATATTCATAAATAAGTCTGAATTGTGGACATTATTGAAGGCTGTTACTATTAGTTTATTTTCTTCAAAAGACTCAGGAGTCCTCATTACCCATTTAGTGCATACATAAAATGAAGTTGAATTAAGTATAATTTGTAAATGATGATGTACTGTAAAATTATTCAACTTTCATAATTTGTAACTTCATATTGTCTTTCATAAAGCCAAGTTATAAAAATAAAATTAATTCATCTTGAATATAAACAAATTGAGAAATTGTTTAATATCTAGGCATTATAAAGCAATGTAAGTTCATACTTAGTGAGATGTAGGTATACGCGGATGAATGGAAGACTATACTTCAAAATAGATAAAAATAAATATTAAACTAGAGAAGATGTCATCATGAATTGGGGTGCCCGCAGAGCCCTTCACATACACTTTAATTAAACATGTGCATTTTTACACAACTTAAATATTGTTTTTTCAATTTCCAGAAATTCTGATAGATTGATTTTATAAGGTAATACAATTTATATCTGTAGTATTTCCTAAGAAACGATTTAGGGTTAGAAGTTAATAACTGGGAGTCAAGGGAGATTTGGTATATTATCATTAATTTTATCTATTACATGAGCTTAGACAAGGTAATGAATTTAAGTTCTATAAAACAAAGCAAGATATGAAAGCCATTATTGTCTTATCATGGTACATATAAATTATCTTTAAAGTAAATATACATTTTGTCATCTGTGTAAAAACAGAATACAATTTTAAAATATTGACTATAGAATAATAATCTGAACTAACCAATACTGGGATAAGTACAAAATGAAAATTTAGAAATACTTTACTTAGGTAAGGACTAAATTTATATTAGCAAAATCTTCAGAATACTTAAGTAACTATATCTTTTTTATGACCTAATTGATATGGATATTGGCTTGCAATTTAAATGAATTTCATAATCAATTCAAAAACTGTTTTATATTCAATTGCTTGACACAGGCAAATGTGAGTAATCTATTAAATGCATTGGCTCAATATTTTATGATATATTTCTCTGTAACTACTGGGGCAGGAATTATATGTTATACGTGATTAACAGAAAACCAACTGCAGGAAATATACTCATTCCTAGACACAAAAGAGAATAAATGGCAAAAAGGGTAATGGACTTTTTAAAATTGTGCATAATTATTAAGATTATGTTTTTGAAGATAGAAATGATACTTAATTTGGAGTTGTTGAGATTGTTAAAAATCATCGTGCACCACAGGAATCAATCATCAAAAAATACCTAAAATAGCAAGATATACATGGCATTTACTTCTGTGTATGCCTTTGTATTTATTCAGGTGGCATCATAATGTCAGAAAATTATATAGGATAATAGTCACTGCTATCAATAACTTATTTAGAACACTCATTATCTCTAACATTACAGCAAAAAATGAACAATCCTGATTATTTGGATTTGAAGAACAACTTTTAAAATTCTTAAAAATAAGATTAAAACACTTCTTTCTTGTCTTGATATAATCTATTCAACTTTAATTGCCAAAGTCATTTTAATTTATTTTTTTTTTGATTCGTGGTGAGAGGATATTATACAATGCTTAATGTTTATATATCTAAAAATGTTCGTCCTAATTTGGTTATTTGGTGCACAAACTTTTATGCATTATATGCCTTGGTGAATTAAAAGAATAGTCAAATCAAAACACAGAGGATCCATTGAAAGTTTTCTTTCATCGATTTGAATATAACTAAATCCTAATACATGTGTAGTGTTAAATAAACAACATTTGAATTAATGAATGGCAGTTATCATCTTAACTTCCTTCACAAAATTTGTATAGTCATTTATGTCCTTTTAAATAGCCAACTTAAGCATAAACGTGTATGTTGTAAAACCTATTAAAAATAAAATTTGTGACTGTATTTGCTATATCCTAGAAAACTAAAACCATTATACGTATATAGAGAACAGATTGGAAATCTAATTCTATTGTTTAACATTTATTAAAATATATCTAATCAAACTCCAACAAGTTTAGATTAATTAGGAAAACGAAAATAAATAAAAAGGGGGAAAGGCATTACAATTTTAAACTACTTGTTGGTTAGTAATTACATATAGGCATCCTCATAGTTTTTGAAAGAAGCTAAGGATGGATTTCATAAGAGAACACTTAGTTATGTAAGTCCATAGAAGTGCAAAGAGGAGGACTTTGAATGGCAATTTGTCCAAGAAGACATTTTATGGGGAAGAACCTACCACTACCTCACAGAGTGAACTAATAAATAATCACAAAACTTATAATTGAAAGGAGAGTCCCTTGAATCTAGGTGGTAGGGTTACTGTGTTAGAATTGAGAAGAGAAAATGGAGACCTTATGAAATGAATAAAATACCATGACATCACACATATACATACAGATAACACGGCAATGCATGCATAAGCAAATCCATTTAGCTCCATCACTGTTACACTGTTTAAAAACTACTGAAATATTTTCAATCTTATGAATCACGATACACGTACGATTAGATCAAAAGTTATCTAGCTACCTAAATAGTTAATAGTACACCCACCTCATTACACAGATCCCTATACTTTCAACAATCGATATTTATTCATAAACAAACAGGACAAAAGGGGTAGAAACTAAGAAGCATGTTTTTTTTAATAATTTCCTTATCATTAATCACAGTGCAGATCATTGCAGACTGATCCTAGGTAGATAAATGGGTAAAGAGGAGAGATTTATGTTTTCACACAGTAAGGTAACTTGGACAAAAAAAGATAAAATTCAGCAACAAGAGCCTTGCCAGTTCCTTAATGTAACAATAAGTACATAATTTCTATGGTCCTTTGGTACAATGAAATAAATTTGTGTTTTCCAAAACAATGCATTACATTTCTTAGTAACTGTGACATTGAGTGTTCTTGGTATCACTCTTGGGAATTTCAGTTATGAGATATAAACTTTAAAAAAATCAATCAATGTAATTGGCCAAGCACACATTTCATGTTTTTCAAATGATTTGTGATTTCAGGACAATTTAAATAAGAGATGACATTTTTATGGAAATAGTTTGAGTCATGAACTAAAAAGTATTGGGAAAAAATGATGCTTAGAAATGTTTTTCTAGAATATGCTTAATTCTCAATAATTTTCACCCATCAGTAATGACCATATCATGTCTTCAGGAAAATATCAAGGAATCTAATGCAAATGTCAGTGTCTATATATATAATTTAAAAAGCATGGATCATGTTATAATACAAAATTTAAGAAAAATATTACCCATATATTAATTAGATTTATATACTGAAAGAATTAAAATTTTTGTTATATTTCAGTGAAGAGGGAAAAGTTATCTTTAAATAAATCATTCTGCAGATTAGTTAGCAAATTATAAGACAAAAACAATAATTTTAAGCGAAAATATTTTAAATTATATATTTAAATAAAGCTGGCTACGAATCCACCATTAATAATGGACCTCACATAATAAATAATATGTTCGGGTATCCCCAAAGTATTAACAGTGTTTCAGAGAACTGAATGCTTGATTTTAGTGATTGACTCTCAAACTGTAATTATTGTTTTTGTTTTCTTTTTGGTTGAGCAAGCAAAGACTGTTATGTTTGTTCATAAAATGTTATGGTTGTATATCCATCTCTCTCTCTTTCTTCCTCTCTCTCTCTCTTTCTGTGGTGTGTGTGTGTCTGTGTGTGCGCGCCCACGTGCATGGTATATGTTTGTGCACATGTGTGCTTTTCCAATTGGCTTAAATAGTAATCATTATTATTTCAGATGTGGTTCAATGCTAACAGCATATTCTTCTCCTTAACGAATTACTGAAACTGGAGAGATAGCATTCTCCTGTATTTCTTCCAATTGAGTTTTTGTTTGTTTTGGTTTTGTTTTGTTTTGTTTCTTATCTGAATGCAGCAGCTTCTTATTCCCCTCTCACTTTCATCTCCTTTAAAGTCAGGCCTAAAATGGCTGCTTTACATTCTGATCCTTGAAAAGGTGGTGACTGCTAAGTGTAGTGAAAATAGGATATTTGGATCAGATGATAGATCTTCAACACTGCCCAAAGATTTATAGGTAAGTACTAAACTCAGTAACATTTAAACATATAGAGATTAAGTACTGATTCTGGACAATGGGATAGTGGCATTTTCACTTAAGAAATTGTCAATTGAACCTTCAAATTGAGAAGAAGAAACTTGATTCAATTGTGTTCCTCCAGACAGTATTTATCTCAAACTACAGAAAGCAGAACAAGAGATATATGTATCTGATATAATAGGGTATCAAGTTTATGGCTTATATAAATGGTAGAAACTATAAAATCTTAAAAATATTCACAAAACCAGAAATCTTCTTTTAACAGTACTAAAGACGTGTAGAAGTGATTCACAATTTTGTAAAACAACAATTTACATATTTTATACTTATGGGTGTATGTTGAATGATATTCTCAAAGTAAATTGATAACAGGACATGCTATAGAAGATGCTTAAATTCAATGTAACAAAGTCTACTTTGCAAAATTGTGGATTTAGAGTCAAACATATGGTTAATGAAAATCCTTATGGAATTTTCTTATGCATTGCCTTCTTCCCAATTACCCAGATAAAATTAGAGAGTGTGCTGAAAAGAGGAGAAGGCTAATTGTGCAAACAAAAATTGGACTGAAAATAACATTTGATTATTAATATTTGATTAGCCTGTAGCATCTGTTTTGTTATCTCAGTTCAGGGAATACCATAGAACATATAAAACTAAAACAAGCAAGACAAACTCATGGCAATTACAAAAGTAAACCCAACAGCATTCAGGTGCCATGACTGGCTTCCATTTTCACCTTTATTCGCTTCACAGCAATTATCTGTATGATATAATTGTTTTTGAACATAGAAAACAATAAATAAATAAGAAAATTGTCAATAGGAAAAGAAAAGAAAAAACAGTAGGAAAGAAAAAAGGAGAAAAAATTAATGAAATATTTACATACAGCTATTTACATTTAACTAGAAAATAATTACTCTGACAAATGATGATGATTAAAACAGTATATCAACGGTCTTCCAAATTATTGCTCTATACTAAAAATTTATATGAGAACATTTATCAATAATGTTTATACCAGGGTGGTCAGAAATTATTTTTGTTAATTATTAAAATGAAAAATATTATGGTTATATGTTGAACATAAGGAATTATAAGAAAGAAGGCATACGACAATCCCATTGTCAATTAAAATATTAATAACACCACAGTATACATTAGCTTGTAATATTCCACAGTATACTCTACCATAATTTATTATCATTCATATTACATAGCCATTATTAAAATTTGAAAGAAATAACTACTATAAAATGCAAGTAGGGTTGGGGATTTAGCTCAGCGGTAGAGCACTTGCCTAGCAAGTGCAAGGCCCTGGGTTCGATCCCCAGCTCCGAAAAAAAATAAAATAAAAAAAAAATGCAAGTAAACATCCAGACATAGAGGAAGAGTAAAATGTAGGAGAAACCAGTCAATTTTTTACTGCCAAACTCTATATATATTGCTGAACCACTTCACAAAATATTCTGAAAATAATGGTACTAATAATAAATCATAATTTTGATTTTATGTATATTAAAAGTTAATAATGTGTCGTATCAGCATTTTTATCATATTGAGAATTTCACGGAGCTAAAATTAAGTTTTATCTTGTTAATTTGACCATGATTTCATGACTTTTCTGAATTTATTTAATGTATATTCTAAAATATAAGATGAATCATTTAAAAGTATTTTTATTTTGATTTTCAAGTGAATGCTTTTTTCTGATCTCATGTGTGCATTTATAACTGTATATTTCATGTATAAATTATACATATAATTAGTGTATAATTTATACATTATAGTAAAATGGAATAGGCTCCCTAATATCTTATAGTCATATATTTTATTGTGTATGTTCCATTTCTCCATAAACAAAAAGATGTATCTTCAAGATAAGCTTATCTTTAATCAAAATAAACTATATTATAATTTAAAAAATACTTTTAAAGTTAGGATCATAAGCTAGAGAGAAATACAATTATGCCAATATATATATAGAGAGAACATATTCAAAAGATTGTATTGTATATAAAATATATAAGCAGATTATTATAGAGTAATTCTTTATTCACATATTTGATATCTTCACTATAGATGTGGGCCATTGTTTGAAAGTATTGTAAAAGCATTTGAGTAATGAGCTTTATGAATAAAATATCTGTATATCTACATGGACATGTATCTACTATGATAGACAATATTTTAAAATATTAATCAGTATAACCCTTACATTTATATCTTCTCTGTCTTAAAAAAATGACTTGTTTATAATTTTTACATGCAACATTTCAGTTAAGATCTTGAATTTATAGTTTATTTAAAACTGGAGGGAAAAATGCATTAATTGTGTTTAAAATCTATGAAGATCATTTTGAAATACTATACAACAGAGTTAAATAGTATAACTTACTATATATAATAGTATAATATAGTTATACTATTTAACTCTGTTGAACGCTATGTATTTAACTGCTTCCAGGATCCTTATTAGCACTTTAATAATTACCTCAAGATGGTAAGTAAACAATTTTAAGTGTACAAAAGCACACTTTCCATGTGGCTTTATAAGGCTTGTCAATCACTGGTTTCAATTATTAAATTTAAAAAAAATGTAAAATTCCTTTTCAAATTTTCCCACTTTTTTATGTTGAGTTTCTACCCATTGCACAGGGGAGAGAGAGAGAGAGAGAGAGAGAGAGAGAGAGAGAGAGAGAGAGAGAGAGAGAGAGAGAACGAAATCATATCCTATGTTCTAAAATAGCATGGCAGGATGGCAGGCTTCTCTATTGTATCTAAACTGTGGCTGGGTTCTTACATATTGCACATGAAAGAGTCGAGTTTTCCTCACCTTAAATGTCATTCTCATTATCTTTGTTTCCTCTACCCATATTGACAGGCACATTTCTTATAAATATCAACAATGAGGGGAATCAAGTTTTGCTGCTGTGTATGACACTTAATCCATTGGTTATTAGTCTTTCTCTGAATCACTTTGACAAAGTTGCATGCAATGACAATTGTGTATTTCAAATCAATTGTTTTCCACAGCATTTCAAACATCCATAGTTCTTGGTACTTAGTTCTTTGATTCATTTTTAGCAATTAAGAAAAATCCCTTAAACACCATTTCTAGTCCTGCCTGACATACTTCTAGAACCAAGAAAGTCTCATGGAATATCACAAACAGAAACTCTTTGGGGAATTTGAATATTATTTTTTGAGTTAATCTTTCTAATCCACAAAATCTATTCACCTGTTAATTCCCATATCCTCAAAATATAAATTTCCAAACCATGTTTTTTTCTATTTGCAATATGAATATCTAAATAATAATTTGACATTACATGCCTCAGGACTATCGGACTATTTGCCCATCATTCTCTAACTAAGATACAAGAGTGTAAAGTACCAATTTCTGCCACACTATGGGAAGAAACTCACAAAACCTTTCAACTAGAATGGATTTGGTAGACCAGATGACTATTTGTGCCTTTGGAATCATCTCTCTGAATTACTTTGACAATGTGTTGTCTCATCACTTAAATTTAGTAATATGAATGCAAAGCATATAATGTCTACACCTGTTATGTGCTATTAACCTTTTTCTAACTCCCTTTAAGATCTTGAGAGTTAATTACATAGTTTTTATAAGCCATTGAGGCATAGCTCTACACCTATGAGTCTCCTGAGGCAAACATGTCCAAATTCTTTACAGATGCACTCAGGTTCCTTCTAGTTGCTAAGGAAACAAGCACTTGTGTCAAAGATTTTTTTCCATGCAATACACATACTTGGAATTTAATTACTTCAAGTATCTTCAGAAACTTTCTTCTAGAAGAAATATTTCATCATCCAATTTCACACTCATATAAGATATATGCTATTGATTTGCTATTTACAGCCAATTTATTTACCATTTATTTATAGAATACTGAGATAAGAACAATAAATTTGACGACTAAATTTTACTTTTGACAGATTGTATCATTATTTAAAGTTTACTTTACATTTTGCAAGGTATGTTTGACAGGTAACATAATTATGGGATACAATACGGGAATGTTATGCGCTGTACAGTGTCATGTGATACTTTTCTATTTCTTTCCTCTTAAATATTAGTATTTTTATTGAGAAAGCTAACAATGTAAAATACTATCTTTCTATAGGTATGTTGTATGTAAAGATGAATTCATATGATTATGCCCTTGTGCCTATTAAAAATAATATTTATTTTTTACATAAATATTTACTTTTGTTCATAAAGCACTAACACTTTTGTTTGAAATTATATCAAATGTCTAGATAAAATAAATTATAATTTATCTGCCTATATGAACCAATATGAGAATTCAGGAAGTTGGATATACTTTAGATTCCTTCGTGAGCTACATTGATTAACTTTTAGATCCTATTTAATTCACGTTTAGGAGACATGCATGGAATATAATTACCATGTGCACAACATAATTGTAGACAAGATAATTGGTATTTCAAATTTTCCAGGAAAAATAAATAGATAAATGGTACTACATCCTATCACTTTTATATAGAATAATCAATCCCTTTCCAAAGGCAAGTTTTAAGTATATATAATGTCACATAGACTTGACATAACTCAATCATTTAATCTCCTAAAGGCAAATCTATAAAATGAGTAGCTTTTCCTTGCATTATATTTTCCTAGGAATATAATGTGATGTTACAGGAATACCTTTCAAATTAAAAAAATTATATTATGAGATATCCATAATATTTCCGGAGTACCCTGACTTCAAAATTTCAAAAATATGCAGTTTAAAATAATTTTGAATAAATATTATCAATACTTGGTTACAAGTTCAATTAGTTTTAAATGTTATGATGTGTATAATATAGTTTAATCAAAGATTAATGATATCAAAGTTATTCGATCTTAAAAGACTAGTATATTAAAAATCATGTCACATTGACATCTGAAATTATAAGTTAAATCATATAACCAGAATGACATTTTACATTTTTTCTTATTTGAAACTATTATGCCTTAATAATGGTATGTGCTACAAGTGAAATGATCCAGGATTTTATGAATGAATATTTTGTTCTTATCACATATTTGTAATGAAATATATTTAAAAATATATTTTACAACCATCTATTCATAAATCAAATAACACTTATTGTGAAGAAACATTTTAATTCACAACTGGAAGAATTGAATATCATTTTGCTCTAGCATATGTCCTGTCTTCATTGTATTCATAGAATGACTCTGAAAATAATTTTAATAACATATTATGATATTAGCATATTAATGTGAAATGGAATTAGGCTTTTACCTGCCACAGAGATCAATGATTGGTTTATATTTAAAAACAGGTTACAAGTTCCTTGATATATTTGACCCTCCTTATAACTCCAGCTCCAATTCTTAATCAGACTGTATTTTAAGTTGTTTCTGCCTCACTGATTTTGTTTCCAAAATCAACTTTCTTGGTCAGGCATGGGTGAGCTTGTCTTCTGCTGCAGACAGACAAACCAGAGCTGGAAAACAAGCTCCCAGGGGATTGGCAGAGAACTTGACTTTGCAAATGTTTCTTCTCATATCATCAAATGTTTTCAGGTGGATTTTCATCTGTCTTTCTCCCCTTCAGTCCTCCCCCTCTTTTCATCATCCCCAATTCAATAATATAGCTACAGATATCAAATCATTTGTTTTCAAAGATCCAATATCTCATATTAATGGGAAATGTGAAACTCCATTATGACATGCAACAGTCATCAGGACTAGAACTTAAAACTGAGAGAGACACTTCTGTTTATCTATTTTAATTTTCATCATTTGTAAAAATATATCAGAGGGGCTAAAAAAGGTGATGTCATCCTAATTTTGAGAAAAGATAACATCTTGCTTACCTTTAATAATGTTGGGCTTTGGAGGCATGCTGAACTCATATACAGTCGGCTCAGAATACCCAAGTCTGTTGGCAGCTGTGATTTGAACTTCATAACCCATTGTCCACTGCAGATGCTCCAAGATAATGTGGTCTTTATTTCCCTGCACCTTCTTCTCTAGCCACTGATCTTCCTTGTCTTTCTGTGGAAGTAAAGTCAGGAGGTTTAGGTAAATAGTGCTGTTGAAAGGTTCTACTACAATATAATTTTTAGGAATAATGTAAATGATTTTATTATCTCAGTTTTCTAATAATGTATCTCTAAAATTTCCAGTGTAATCTATTCACTGTCCTTTCTAATATTTTTATACAAACATTAAGATACAAAACAAGAACTGATGATATTTTAAATTAATCATGAGATAATATAATTCAACCTCATTATTTTACTCTTTATTCTCACACACAAACTTGGTTTACAGTCATTTTTGACTGTTAGTCTAAAAACGGGTAACTGAATAATTGCCAGTGACTATTACTAACATTTGCTGAAGTGAACCATCTGTGAAGTAAATATAGGAAAGGAGTATAGATGTATAACATCAGTGGTGTTTTTCATGACAATAGGAAATAACACACAAGGAATATACAACAAACACATTTTAAATAATGCTATCCAATAGTGTCTTTTTCCATGAACTCTGAAAGACCAAATACATCATTTTTGTCCATTATCTTCTCTTTTCTGTCTGATCTCTCTCTCTCGATCTCTCTCTCTCTCTCTCTCTCTCTCTCTCTCTCTCTCTCTCTCTCTCTCTCATTCTCTCCCTCCCTCCCACTCCCTCTGTGTGTGTGTGTGTGTGTCTGTGTCTGTCTGTCTGTCTCTCTCTTCCCCCTTCCATTTTTGCCATTCTATCACCTCCTTGGCAAAAAGCTCTATATAACATATATTTTAAAATGCCTAGTTTATGGCCACCATGACTAGCTTCCATTTTTTACATTATTTTAAATTGGACATTTTATTTTTTTACATTTCAAATGTTATCTATCTAAATATCATTTTTATTTATTCTGCAAGAATTTTAGAGCAGTTGATATGTAAGTAACTCCATATTTGAAAAACCATCCAAACTTCTATAATTAATAAAGAAAAACTCATTGCATTATTTTTCTAAGTTAAATCGTCTAATAGAAAATAATCATTGGATTCTCCCATATTCATTGTTTAAATATATAAAATTTCCAGAATCTATTAACAGTTTATCTCACATTCTTGAAAAACTTTAAGAACCTAACCTATGTTCACATGCCTGTGTACATTCCTGTGCGTATATGGACTTGTTCATGTTGATGCAAGCTGTATGTAGAAGAGGGCATTCAATACTTTACAACTGCAGTGACAGGAGGTTTTGAGCCTCAAAATAAATGTGTCGCTTAGTAAACATGTGTCTTTGGCAAGGGTTGTTAGTAGTCATAACACTACGACAAATTTCTAGCACATGTGTCAGATTTTCAAACATATTTTTAGTTATGTGTGGGTTATATAAAGACGGGAGATGCATAAAGCTGTCTATACTTTCATTCCCTTGTGCCTGTGGCACGAGTCCAATAATCAGAGATACTCTATAAAATTCTGATCTGGGGCTACATGTGAATTTTATTTCATATTTGAGGGAAGTCACATATGAAATTTTTAAATCATGCCTATAGACAGATTATTCTAGGGCAAAGGTTATCCTTCTAAAATTTTATTCTTTCATGTATGACTCCAAAATTGTCCACAAATATAAATTATGAGATTTTATATAATTTTCTAATTTTCAAATATGCTATTTCCTAAAATCAAACATTTGTTATAATAATGTCTTCCAAATTATCAACCATCTAACACTTAATTACTTGAACTCATAATGGAGTAAATTAAGTCCCTGTGTCACCTTACACTGACAGTGTAAGGAAGCCCAGAGAGGAGTGATAATTGCCCCATATAAATTAATTTCTTTTCCATTCAACCTAAGACAAGGAAGTATTTTAATCCCTAATTGCTACTCCATATGGAATGGAAAAAAATTAGGGTGGGTGTTACCAAATACTCCCCTAGGTACAAGAATCCCATTTATGCATTTGTAGACTGCCTAATTTGTAGAACAAGAGTGTCCAGGGAATGATTTAAGATAACGAGTGGCAAAGTATCCCTCTAGGTAGTATAATGAGATGATTCGCTGAGTAGGACTATAACTAATATACCAATTAAAGAGTGAGATTAGGTTCTTTTAAAAATTGTTATGGTCCTTGAGTAAAGCTTTTATCAACCAATTCTTTTTTGTAAGAAATAATAAGACCATATGTCAGTTAAGGCAGCTGTGCATCCCAATGTTACTGTTTAGTTGATTACGCCTGTGCTCCACACAAAGGACAGTGTTTTCTGTTCATAAAGGAGCTTCTTAATGCCCTCATTCTTGACAAGAAGTAACCCATTATATTTCTTAAGACTTTGTAGAAACTGTAGCCAACACAATCTTACTTAAGAAGTAATTATAAAATGAGACTTAATAGAAGTCAAGTCGAGATGCCGATATCCATTTTGATCCATCTAACTCCTGAGTTGTACGACTTAACATTCATAAGAGGAGTAAGCAATTCTCTGTTCCTACAATTTCTTGATTACATATTCCTCTTACCCATTCCTTGTATGTCCTTACAGAAGTAATCAGAATCCATGCAAATTAACTTTTCTATTTTCTACTTAGAATGATACTTGTTATCAGTTCTGATATTTTCCTATTTCAGGACTGTTTGTAAATGAATGATGGGTTAACTGGCTGATTCATAGTTACATTAGTTTTTTAGACAAAAGTTTGTTTTATAATATCAAGACAAATAAATCTTAACTTTTTATAGCAAAAAGCATAAGGAAAATAAATTTACCAAATGTTTCTTACTTGCTATTATTCATAGCTATTTACCATTTGAAACATTTCAAATTATTCCTAAATTGATATTTTTAAATATATTTCAATATACATACTAATACATTTTGGAGGGCTAATATAGTTTAATACACATCCTTATATAACTAGGAAATACATTTTCTAAATAATCAAAACTTAGCTTTATTTACTCACTAACTTAGATTCTTTAATAAAGTATGTTTATCTGTTCTATTTAGGTTGTATTACACATATCTAGATATCAAGTAGTTTTAAAAGTTCAGTTAACTACTTTAAAAATGAGTGCCCTAACCTCTGTAGCTTGTCACAATTGACTTTAAGCAACTGGTTCTCTTCAGTTTTTCTCTAGTTAGGAGATTTTTAGAATACCAATGCTAAGAAAAAGTTATGATCATATTACAACCATCAATTAAACAGAAATTTGTGAAAAAACTGTCAGATACATGAAAAATCTATTAAATTATATGTAATCAAATTAACACTACATATATTTATTTATATCACCACATGCTTAAAATAGCATCCCAAATTTTTATATCTACTCCTTTATATTAACAAATTTCTCTTTCTTCTTCAAGTAATTAAATTTGATCTCATAGTGCTATTGCTACAAAGGATAATACCCATGATATATTCATAGAGACGTTGAATCCTCTTTTTACACTCTAGCTTGTTTCTAAATCATCCTATTCTGTCTTATAGTATGTGTGAACAAATAAAATCACTTTGTCATTGTCTTCTACTACATGATTCTGTGCACCAACAGATAAGCTACATTCTCTACTTTCCAATGGTGATTCAAAGACTATTTAGGAAGTCCCCTTCATGTTTGGTTAACTATAAACAGAAATAATTAAAGGAAAAGCACATGGTCCCCAAATGATTATTTTACAAAACTTCTGATATGTTTCTAGAATTGTATATTTGATACAGTGCTCCCAGAAACAATGACTGACACCAATTATATAAGAATTGATTAGTGGTCAGGTATCATTACATTTGAATTAAAAGTCATTTCCATTATCGAGTTAAAGACAAATCCTCTGATAGTTTGGAATTGGCCAAATGGAAATTAGACTGAATGATGTCGACAGAACAAGAATGTGAAATACTGGATAAATTCTACGAAGTTTTGTTACTGTTTCATTTGTTGAGAAAATTATCTAGTCCTATGTTGTTCAGGAGATCCTATGATGTGAGAAATTCTCACCTTACTGTCCAATGTGCTGAAATTAGTTCTGTATGTCACCATGACCAACTCAAAAGAATACTTTTTGGGGAAGCTTAATTTAGTCATTGGTCTAATAGGCAGCAACCAGAAGGACCTGTGACATTAACTTGGCAGGAGGAAGAAAAATGCATAATAAATGAAAAATGACAAATTTTAAAGATAAATGTCCATGTATTAAGTTTCTAATTATAACTTTCCTTTATTTCTTCGAATTTCATATGTGTATACAATGATATCCGATTATAAGAAACTCCCTTTTTCCTCCTTTACTTCATCCTTTTCCTTCCACATTCATGTCTTTTTACTTTGAATTTTGATGATGGATTTAAGTGAAGACAGAAATGTATCAATTACATCTTTAAAAATTGTAATATATTGATAACCAGATAAATGCAAATTGCAGAATATTGGTTACCATTTTATAAATGTGAATCACTTCAATATTATTAATTTCATTATGACTGACAATTACATGCTTTGATTCAGTATGTATATTATAGATACATAGCTTCTTAGAGAACATTCACATTGGTCTATAGAAAGAGTAAATGAACGTACATAAATTAATATGTTATCATCTTAGATAATTTTCTTTTTCACTTTCCTATTGAAAATATTTTTATACAATATATTCTGATTAAGGTTTTCCTTTCCCCAACACCTTCCCAGACCCTCCCCACCTCATCACCCAACCCAACTCCAGGTATTCTTTTCCTTTTCCTTTGGAAAACAAAAATAGTCAAATAAAACAGCATACAAACAGGAGTAAAAACTGAAACAGCAAGGAAAAAGTACAAAAGCCACCCAAACACACAAAATCAGAATCACATAAAAATGTAAAGTCAAAATAATAATATACAAGCAAAAGCCAATTAAGATGATAAATTTACTAAACTACTCAGAAAAGGGGAGCTTCCCCAGGGATAAGAATCAGCCTTTGCCTATAAAATTGCATTAATACTAAGGGCATCTTTTTCTATTGAGGGTAGAAAGACAGCCCGGTTAGAGGAAAGAGATGCAGAGGCAGGCAATGTAGTCAGAGACATGTTTCCACTATAGGAATCCCACGTGAAGATCCAGATGCACAACTATTATGCATATGTACAGGGCTTAGGTCTGATCCATGAATGCTCTCTGACTGGCAGTTCTGTTTCTGTGAGTCCTTAGGTACGCAGATTCATTGATTTTGTATGATCTTATG
This sequence comes from Rattus norvegicus, assembly GCF_021556685.1. Lineage (NCBI taxonomy): Eukaryota > Metazoa > Chordata > Mammalia > Rodentia > Muridae > Rattus > Rattus norvegicus. Next base: position 34,170,004 of record NC_141544.1, on the reverse strand, counting down.
GTGTTCTTGACTCCTCTGACTCTTTCAATCCCCACCCCCTTCTTCCACAGGATTTCTTAAGCTCCAATTAATGTCTGGCTGTGGATCTCTGCATCAGTTTTCATCAGTTGCTGGACAAACTTCTCTGATGATAGTTGTAAATATATTTTTTTATATTTTACAAGTCATGTAATGTTAGACTCATGACAACCCATATGTGTGGTTAATATTCCCTGTGAGTCTCCATTAGAGAAAGTTAACTTTTCCTTTGTAAATGGGTATCAATTAGAAATAACTGTTTTTAATAAAAACTAAAAAATGTACACACACACACACACACACACACACACACACACACACACACACACGGATCCAAAATGCCAAAATAAATTTTGACAATGATGGGCAAGAAATGGATGTAGTATTACTTATACTCAAGGAAACATTTTTTGCCCTCAACCAGGCTTTGGGGCTAATATTAGCAATTTAGTAAGATGGACGTGACGATGTGGAGTGTGTTACATTGTGGAACTGAATTCTTGAAACTCCATCATTATGTAAGACAAAATACTATTGCCTTTTTCAAAGAAATATGGTAAACATTAAAATAGTAAAAGGAGTGCTCCTAACCTTTCAAGCCTTTGTTGGGGTCCCTAAATCTGGCTATTGTGTGAGGCATCTTATGTTGAGCAATCTATAGAGAGATCATGTTAACTTCATAAAATACTTTTGTATTGTGTGTGTGCGTTTTTATGCGTGGACATTTTGTGTGTCAGGTTGCTCATAGAAATGGTAGAATATAATTTGTAACCCTTTGTGGCCTTCTTACATCAGGTGGAAGGATTGAACTTTCGTCTTCAGGCTTCGCAGCAGGCATTTTTACTCTCTAAGCCGTCTGATAGGCCCATCATAGACAAAATTCTATTTGTACAAATGCAATTTTAATTTTTTGGTGAAGTGTTATTTTAAAATACTCTTTGGTACAATGTGGGTAGATTGAGTTGAACATTATACAGCTACCTTTGATTTCCTGATTCTCTACATCTCGAATACAAATTTAAAGCCACCTTCTAAAGAGAAAAATGTAAGCCGGATAAGAATAAAAGCCTGTCGCAAGAACAGACAAATATGAAAGAAAGTAATTTCATCTCTGATAGTATTTCTGAAATGCTGTCCTAATCCTGGATTACCTAACAAATAAACATCTAATTCCAAAGGGGAAAAAAATCTTCTTACTTTAATACCTTTTAATCATATTTCCTTATGCTGAGTTCCAATGGATATTTCAAAAAGAAGCAGTCAGTACTGAATTTAAGAGAAAAAGCCATAGAACAGAAAAGAAGCTTCACTTGCTTCCTGAGGCAATATGAAGTACGACCTCTTCTACTCTAGTGCTTAGGTGTAGCAGATGAAACACAGAGCTCGCTGCACAGTAAGCATGCTCTTCTGCTGTGTTCTAACAAAGCCAATTACATTCTGTGTTTATTACGTTATTTCTTGTATTTGTGGTTTTGATAAAAAAGAATGCCATGTGCGGTGGTGTACTTAGTTTCTTGCTGTAGTCTTAGCTTACTGGAAATTATGACACTCTGGGAATTATTAAAAATAATTCAGCTCTCATAAAGTCTATCTTATTGAAACTTAAAAATAATAATGGTTTAAAGGGGTTAGAATATAAAAATTCACTTCTGTCCCCTGAAAATAACAAGCTTTTTGCGCCAGACGTAGTATTTGTGTTACTTTACCATTAATCCATTGCATTACACAAACATTTTCAAGTAAAAAAAAAGCATTACACAAACATTTTCAAGTAAAAGTATTCACAGAAAAATAAAATAACCACATTATTATTTCACTGTATTTTAGTGTTCACATAATTTTTTATGTCTCTCCTCAGAAATTATTAATATTTCTCAATGTTTTCTACCAAAATCATGCTGGGTCCAATTGTAGGTAGGTAAGAGATGTCTGACTACCTAGTATAATTGATGATACAGCGTTAACCTATGTTCTTTAGACAGACAATTTTGTTTGCATAATTTCCAAATATGAAAACTGAGACATTCTAAGAAGTTTGTATCAAATTGCATTGGATTTTCAGATACGATCTACTTAAGAGTCTAAGGACACTGGTAGAGGCTCACTATAATAGAATCCTATGGTAGAGGATACAAAAGACATCTTACTGTTCTTTATTGCTAGTTTGAAGCCTAGAGCAGGGAAAGTGATCACCCGTGGTCATCCTTAAACACAGATACAAGAATGTAACAGTAAAGGAACTTACTTAGCAGTTCATGTTGTTGGAGGGAGAAGGGGCAGATGAATTAATGCTATTATATATTAATTTAAAAAGAGAGCTCCCCTGTAAAGAAAACACTAGAATTTAATGGAAAATGGTATATAAAGTTGATTACTGATGTACTTCAAACCAAATAAATCTCATCTTCCTAATGCCTTAATATCAAATCTTCAAGTTAAAAAATAGTTTTTATTTACAAAATACACATTATAAAAAACAATTGAATTGAAAATGTATCCAAAGTACTATAAAAAGGCACCATTTTAAATGTAGCTATAGAAAATACAAAAATAATTGTTTTTTTGTAGAAAATTTTTGTGAGTGTTTTGAGAAGGAATGAGTCTCGGTGAACATTGGCATCACATATAATAACGAAAGGGGATAAACGAGCGTGGGAGATGTTGTTCACTGTCCTATCACAAGCAGAAATGTCCTTCACAAACACCTTTAACCACACACAAGCAGCTCTTCATTTCAGCAGTCCTCACTCACCAGTTCATATTTAACAAAAATGATCTCTTTTACTCAAGGTCAGTGACCATTCTTTATTTAATGTTTGATAGATCTATTCATTATAATAACTTTCTCTTTGGTGTGCTGTACTAATATTCCTTTCATGAGCAATTGACCTTCATTGTCAGCTTGGAAGCATTAAGAATCATTTACAGGGGCTAGAGAAAGGATTCCATGGAGAAGAGTACGAGCTGTGGTACCAGAGAAAATCTACTCAATTCCCAGACCCCACATAGTGGCTCACAACTGTCTATAACTCTAGTAGTATCAGCACATCTTAAATGCTTTAAAGGATGTGTGTGTGTGTGTGTGTGTGTGTGTGTATTAGGTGGCTCCTTGGTGGCTCTTTTATATATGGTGCTGAGGTAAGCAAAATACCTCTATATGAAAATACAAAATGTTTTTGTTTTTTTAAAGAATCTCCCTTTTCCTCATCTTAACAGGGGCAAGCACACTGAGGTATATAAACTGTGATTAGCAGACTGGGAAACCACTGGAGATAGAGACCTCCTTGATAGAATCATCACCTTCTATGTCACCTTTAACTTTCTGACTAACAGGAGAAAATGAGGCATGGCAATTACCCCATCCCAATATCACAATATCTTGTTGAATGACTGAGGTTTTAGGAATCTTTATTGTGTAATTCTTTATTATTTATATATCCTTTAGAGAAGGTTGGAAGCAGCAAGCCCCATGTTCCTGGCTGAATGTAAGATCGACCATCCAAAATCACAGCTGAACGCTGAGGATGCTAGTACACACCTTAATCCCCATACTCAGAAGGCAGAGGAGAGCCTCTCTCTGTGTGTTCCAGGATAATCTGGTCTACATAGAGAGTTCTTGGCAGTCGTGGCTATATATAATGAATGTATACACATTGTCAATGGTTGGTTGTTCTTGTGTGATGTTTTAATCAACATGTCATTTAGATGGCTCTGTATGGTCATTTCTAAGAAGCAAGTTGACAAATCATGGTGCAGATGGGTGAGTAACATTTCCTAGCAGTCCAAAACCATCCCAGCCAGCTTCCAAAGGGTTCTTCTGCTGTAGGCAAAAACTTGTGAGCTCACCCTGAAGGACCAGAATCCTGCCCAGATAAATGCCATCGTGACTCTGGTATGGTGTCTCACTCTGGCTGCCCTGCACAGCCTTCCCTGTAATGTAATAGAGGCATCTGTCCTATGTCTGGGCTTACCCTTTTCTGACCCTAGATACAAGGCATGGCTTCTGCATTAAATTAATTATTATGATTAATTTTAATCAATTGTTTCCAGTGGATAAGTAAACTTGGCTCCAGGCCCAGTATGCTACTCCAAAGGGAAGGGAAGAATAATAAGAAATATAAAGATATTAATTCAGTGTAAACATTTAGATTGACTACGCAGAGAAGACTAGATGTTTCTTTTCGAACAGTTAACATTACACATTATACATATGGAGGCCAGAGGATAACTTTGCCATTATTTTCCTGATGCCTTCTGATTTGATTTTTTGTTGGTTACTTTTGAGATTATCATTTTTAAATAGTTATAAAAAGAATCTTCTAGAAACACACCCCTAGGCATATGGATGAGGATGCCTCCAAGAGGTGCAAGGAAGACTCACTGTGGTTAAAAGTGAGTGGCGCTGTCTCAAGGACTAGAGTCGAGTATGTACTAAAGGGTCAAAGGCAGCTGAACACCAGCATTCCTCTTTCTGCTTCCTCACTAGCAATGGGTAAGTACAGGCCATAAGGAAATACCAACACTTCAATCCATGACTCAAATCCCTTACCTAAGTTTCTTTATCAGATATGATGTTGCTACAACATGCTAATATAGTTCCTATTGACAGAGTTAAAGTACTGCAATCAAATAGAAAGACATTAATACTAGTCATAAAAAGAAGAAAACTCTTATCTATTATCTATTATTTGTTTTTAAATCACATTTCAGAACTATAATTAAGGTCAAAACCATCAAAATATTTTGAATATTTATGATCATAATTTAATAAAAGAAAAGGACACAAATGAAATGTTGAATTTAATGAATAGAAATATTAACATTAACCTTTCATTATTAACTCTTCATTCATTTGTAATTAATCTTTGAGACCATTGCGGCTCCTTGTAAAATAGGAAATAAGATACAATATAATAATCAAAAGATACTTACACTTCTGTATTTCACAATGTATTCTAAAATGGGAGCCCCTCCATCATCTTGCTTGGTGATGCTGATTTTAAAACTCTTCCCACTGCTTGGCTGTCCATGTATGGAAGGGGGACTTGGCTCACCTAAGGAGTAACATGATACTTCTTCATTAACACATATTTTACATGCCTCACAGCACTGCATGATAATTAAGCCAATGCCTTAAGTAGCCCAAATATATGACACTTTAAAGGATTTACTTTTGACAATTTGTCTCTTTGTGTTATAACTTGATGCTTGCTTATATAGTAAATTTGAAAGCTCAGATGTTTTAGTATAATTTTTATGTTCAAAGTTAGAATTTCCATATTATATAGAATAATTTCATTTTATAGTGATACTATAACCATATTTTTAAAAATAGCATTTTGGGATAGTTAAAAAGCAGAAACTAAATTTTAGTAATAACTATATTACATATATATGCATATATCATAGGTTTAAAACTGAACTTAAAAATGTTATGTTTAAGATTTTGTTTGTTTCATAATTTATATCACTTTCAACTAAATCATTTCTACTTCATTCCACTCTTTGTCCCATTGTCTTCTGTCTTTTACAATCTCATTGTGTGACCCACAGTGTTTAATTAGAACATGATAGGACGTGTTTTCCTGGTGTAAGGACAACTCATCAGAGGCTACAGCACAGAAGAAAAGTATAGTCCTTCCTTTAACAATTCATAACAGCCAGGGTCCCTCAAAGAGAAGTAGTGCTTCATGAACTCTCCCATTATTTATTGTGAAATGTTAGTGCCCAAGCTACTATAAACCTAATGCAGATGATTGCAGGTTGTAGGTTGACGTCGTTATGCAGGTGAAGGCAGACACAAGATAAAACGAAGCCTGACAAGAAGAAAGGATAGGCAGGAACAGGGTTTTAGAAAGAGAGGGGGGGGTTGGGGTTTTAGCTCAGTTTTAGCGCTTGCCTAGCAGGCAGGAGACCCTGGGTTCCATCCTCAGATCCAGGACAAAAAAAGAAGAAGAAAGAGGGAGAAGGAGAAAGGAGCAGAGTCAGCTTAGCAGCTTGGTTCAGAGTCCCTTGGATAGGAGCTCATGCATGATACTAAATGATAGAAAAGGAGGGCATGGCTGCTCCTAGGTATGGGGGGAGGGGAATGTTTACTGTAGATAAGAGGGAGAGCATGCCCAGAGACAGGGAATGAAGAGTCCAGAATGAACATGGTCAGACTGAGCTGGACCAAGTGGAGAGAGAGAGAGAGAGAGGGAAGGGGAAGGGTGGAGGGAAAGTCAGAGAACCGCAGACCAAAAGCGATGACCGAGGCCAAGAGACTGGTGTAGCCAAAATGGCTGAGCTATATAGGGGCAGAGGAGGGGATGTTGGGGGAGCCCGGTCTAGTACCTGGGCTGGAGATTTCCAGGTAAGGGGAGGAGTTTGTCAGCCAGGAGGAGGAAGCTAGAAAAGTTAGGGACTGAGGGGGAAAAAAAGAAAGAAAGAAAAGAAAGAAAAGAAAGGAGCAGAGGCAACATGGAGGCAGACATAAACCATCCTCGTCATTCATCACTACATAGATACACGTTGTTATGAATATTTCTCAAGGGATGGATATGTATAGGTCAATTTATCATATCTAGGTGGGCTGTTTATATCTTTATTAATTGGTTGTGAGTTTATTGTGTGGATGTATTGGATTGAGTATTTAACATATAAATCTGATTGTTAAGTTGCAGTTTATAGAGCCCTGATTTTACTCGGTAGCTGGAACCAGAGAGTTCGTGGCTAGTAGAGAGCCGCTGGGAGAGATATTAACCAAAGGTAAATTATGGTTAGTTCCATGTGGCCCTCCGGTGCCGGAACTAAGTGTAGGGACCAGCGTGGTAAGGTGCCACGCTAGAATGGCTTGTGGATTCCCTGGGTCAGAGAGTACTTGGGGGCAGCGTGGAGCAGCTGAAGTAAAAGTACCCTGAAGTGCCATGTGGCCTCACAGGTGCCTGCACTAGTGTGGGATAAAAGGTTCAGACGTTTAAAAATATCTACTGCAACAGCAGGTGTGGAATATCATTTAATTACAATGCCCAATTCATTAGAAAACAAACATATAAAACAAAAAATAGATTCTGTTTCAGTAAAATTAATGAAATAGCATCTTCCATGTGCATAAACTTCAATTCATCAATCAATAAAAGAATTGTACCTAATTTCAAAGGATTCACAGTGTTAGGAGAAAGGTTATGAGTGAACAATAGTATTATTATGAGAAGAGAAATTTTATGAATTAAAGGAAAAAAATCAGAAAAATGGGAGTTGTAGTGTGTATGTGTGTGTGTGTGTGTGTGTGTGTGTGTGTGTGTTTGTATGCCCACGGATGTGTGTAGGTGTCCATCTCTGCGGATGACAGGAGTAAATTTTTCTATTTCTTTTTCTATTGTTCTTTCCCTATTTTGACACAGAGCACGTACCAATGACACAAGATACATTGCGGAGTAAGCACCAAGTATCCACTCACTCTACCTCCCAGTCAGTTCTGACATTACCAACCCCCATCACTGCACCCAACTTTGACAAGAGTGCCATTGATTTCAGATTCTTGTGCTTACACGACATAGCAAACATTTTGATGACTGAATTATGTCCTCAGTCTCAAGAGCAGAGATTAGTTTCTCAAACATGCACACCAGTGTCTCAAGGGTAGAAAACTTGCCTGTAGTCTTTCAATCCTGGAGTAAATAGAACCATAAAGACTATCCAGGGTATTACTGAATTGATCAAGCCCCTATTTTGAATCAATTTGCAACACCTCTGCATGTCCTCAGCAGTGGAGGGGGAACAAAAGTACAGGTCTGTACAGAAAATGAACATAACCCAGATGCTTCAGTATTTTTCTGATTGAGAAAGCAGTGGGCAGATGTGTTTCAGGATGGGAGGTGGGAATTGAATGGGGGTGTCCTGGAGGAATGTAAGCCAGAAGAGGCAGACGTATTTAGAGAAGCCTGCATCTAAGCTCTGATTTTGAGTGGAAATACATCAACCTAGGAGTCATCCTGGTGAGAAAGTAATGAGGGACTAAAAAGATGGCGTTACTAGAAGGGGTACCCTGTGATAAATTCTGGGAAGTAACCAAAATTCATTGTTCAAAGATAGAGTAGAACTTTACTATCGGCCATGGGGTTCATTTAATGTGTGCATGCCACAGGCAGATTCCTTCCCAGATTCTGCAACAGCCGCGATCAGTCCTCCTCAGTAAATTGTCTCACATTTTAAAAATGGTTTAGTTAATACAGAGACAATGCTTTTCTATTTTAAAATAATTATAGATAAATATAATTGACTACAAATTACTCAAAACATGATAGTTTTGACAAAAATCCGACATACTGTTTTGTCCCACTTGTAGTCAGTTTGGCAACATATTAATTTAGAATTTTATATTCTTTTTTTCTTAGTACTGACATAATTTGCAAGATACTGCCTCTTTAAAAGTGACATGTCACATAATATTTTTTTCTATGAAGACAACATAATATGCAGGCACAATATAATTAATCACACTATAAATATGAAGAGCATATTTAGAGTTTATATGCCACTACATTCTTTTTTTTTTCTTGCCCATCTTTAGAGAAATGATATTTTTATAACCCTGGAGTTGTTGCTAAAATCCTTCAACAGAGATATAATTCACTTCCCTACATTATTGAAATCCTTTCTGCATTTAAAAATTCCATTAAACTTGCAAACGAAGGATCTGGTAACAAAGTAGATGGTGATGATTACTTACGAACTGGCAGTGTCTGGAATATTTCTATTTTACTGTAGTCTCCTTGTCCTTTGCCATTCACTGCTGCAACCCTGACTTCATATGTTGTATTTGGTTCCAGGCTGCTCAAAACAACTGTCGCTAAGAAAAAAACAAAACAAAACAAAACAAACAAGAAAAAAAAGCAAAGAAAGAAAGAAAAGAAAACATCATATACTTATGTTTACAACATTACAATACGGAAATGCAGTGAGTTTATTATAAATCTAGGATACTAATCTCTCAGTAAAACACCCAAAAAGAAAATGTCATATGGCCATAGTTTGTGAGATGTCTATTTTAATAACTCGATTGTAGCTCCCCCAATCACTAAAATTCAAATGAAAAAATGGTAGCTTACTTTTAAACACTAACAGAAAGTCAAACAGTCACTGAATTGTTGTTATTATTATTATTGTTGTTGTTGTTGTTTTTAATTTCTTGGAAATAAAATTATTTTAAATAATTGTCTCTTTTGTATGTCTTAGTACCTTATGTAAACCATATTCATTATTTCTTTATAACTTAACAGAAACATGGGATTCCATATAGGTTTAGTTGTCCTTCAATGGTAAATTTTTTCTCTCATGACAGAGACGTTGAATAAACTTGAATTTGCTCAAAAGTGGCAACATTCAATTTACAATCATAATGAATACGATTACTACTAATTGCACCTTGTTTCAATCTTCTCGCTTGTACATTTGATTTTAGTTCCTTTTCCAATACATACTGTGGACACATGTTTACAATCATACACCTAAAAAAGGCAGAACTCGAAGGGTACAGAAGTACATCTCGATTAGAAACTTGTGATGGCCCATGCCAGGTTTCAATCATATTGAGGTTTTAAAGCACTGCATCTTAATAGGTTTTGGTTTTGTTGTTGTTGTTGATAATGATGGTGATGTTTTATGATGTAGCTATGTGTAGTATGTTTTATGATTACGCCTATAGAATAGGATTCATATATAATAGCAAATAATAACTAATGGAGAAACAATCTCCCAGCAAGCTCTTTGTTTTTATGTTATAATCTCCAAAACTAAAATAAATGATGTTTAATTAAAAGAATCTAGTTGGACTGGTACCTTTTGTTGAAAATTAAGTCATATAATAGTCCATCATACAAAGTTAAAGGAATAAATCACAATAGAATTGATTACTAGTCATAAAAATGATTAAATTATACTCAATAAAGGCCAAATTTACAAAGTTATTGTTTTGACTATGTTTCAAATGTAAATTTTATATACTTTATTTTCATAGAAATCATTATTATTATTACTACTACTATGTATTATTAGTACTATTCTGTATTATTATTATTACTAATATGTAGCAGTAGTAGTAGTAGTAGTAGTAGTAGTAGTAGTAGTAGTAATTACTCCATGGAGAAATGAGTTTCAGGATACACCACAGTTATATTTCTTTTATGTAATATAAAGAATATATTATGCAAATTACCTAAATCAGATTTGTGTGTATGTGTGTGACATTTGTCTTTATTTATTCATTCACACTATGTCCCAATCATTGCCCCCTCCTCCTCCCAGTCCTTCCCTTCATGAAAACTAAACTGTACATCTGTGTCCAGCTACATATATGTGTGGGGTCTCTAGATCCAGACTGTTTATGCTCTTTGGTTCATTCTCTGAGAGCACCCAAGTGTCAAGGTTAGTTGACTCTGTTGCTCTTTCTGTGGAGTTCCTATCCCTTTAGGAGTCCTAGATCCTTCCCTCAACTCTCTGAGCTCCTCTCAATGTTTGGCTGGGTGATATCAATATAAACTCCAGGAGTCAACCAGATTTATTTAATCTGATTGACACAAGTAACAATTGTACATTATAACAACATTAACTGATATTTTTATACAAATGCATACATAGTAGTAATGTTAAAATGAAAGCAGAAAAATCTAATTCTCATACAATTATTTTTGATGAAATCTTCAAAACGTTTTTTTTTCTCTTTTTAACAAGGTTTTTCAAAATATGCTGTAAAATCAGGCAAAAGGATAATATTCCATATGAAGTGTTTCTATATATTTCTCAAGTGCATTATCTAAAAAGAAAATCAAATTTTCTGTAGACACTATATCACCTGTCACAGCCTCAAATTATAATTCATGATATTGGTTTTAATTAGGGCAATTGAGAAAATGTTGATTGATAACAAGAAACACTTGTCTTGAGGGTGCTTGGATAGTAAGAAACATCTGAGCTTAAATAAGGTATCCTAAAAGTCATAAGGTTTTCAAGGAATAATTCCACAGTAAAACTATGGGAATCACTGAATATATAATTTTAACTCCTTAATACATATTTTGTTTAGTAGATTAATGCATAAGTCATGGTAGTTATAAAGTCTTTCAAATGGGGAGGGAACACATCCAAGAATAATCATATTATATGTTATAGCTTCTGATTCTATTGTTGGTTATGAGGAAGCTGCCTCTTAATGTAATATTAAGTTTCCTAAATTATCACTAACACGATTGCCAAAACATGAGCTGAATGGAGACAACAAAAGATGTTCTTGGCCTTGATCTATACAAAGAAATAACCAGCAGCTAAGCAATGCTGAGAGCAGCTGTCTTCCGCCCCAGAATAGCACAGCAGTTTGTTACCCCATACCAATGGTCAACCTTGAAAACATGCATGTAAGAACCATTATACAGACTGAGCAAGTTGTATTTATGTATTGAATATTTCTATAAGTAACTAATGACAGATTTTCCTAAAGGGGTCAGAGATCAAATAGAGTTATATGAAATAATTTGGAGGAAGGAGAGGAGGAAAAAGAATGATATACTTGTAACAGTAAAACAAAAAATAAATATTATTTAAAAACTCACCATATTTTACAAATTTTGTTACATATATTATATATATATATGTAACTTAAATTGAAAGAAAAACAAATTCTAGGAAATTTAAAAACACCAATTGCATATTAATTCTTCAAGGCACTAACAATGTAGACAATCAACATAAGCCATGCAGCATTGGTCTTCAACAATATTCTTCTCCTCCTGATGGAACATGCCTTCCTTTTACATGAAGAGCTTTAGGGACCTGTTCTCTTAAAGTGAACAATCTTCAAGGCAATCAAATATCAGACTGTACTGGAGAATGCTGTCTCCCTGTCATTATTGATGGTTTCCTCACTTCTTTGTGATCCACTAACTGTGAGAGACAGCCTGTTCTCCCATTTTTTAAAACAAACAATTTTAACATGCACATCCTGGTCAAAATAGAATAAAAATACATTGCAATGAAATAGAGCCGCAAAGACAGTGAGAGGTGACAGAGTTGCCTTAGCCTCAGTTGTTTGTTTGAATTGGAATATCATTCAGAGTCCATGGAATGAATCAAAATAAAATAACATATAAAGCTATTCATCTGTCACTCTATTTTTCATAGCTAAATATTATACAGTATTGGAAAATTGTAACTTTTAACGTGTATGCATAAATATTAATAAAACATTTACATATAGGATTCACACTAATATATGTATGCAATAACATCTGAGAGATTATAAATACAGTTGCTTCCACCAGAGCCAATAGCTTTGACGAGATTTTTAAACCTCCTTATATCTTATACAATAAGATGTACCAGAAAGCATCACAAAAACATACTACAGACTATGTCAAGCCCATTCCCTATGAATCAGAAAGGTACAGGTAATTATTAATTTATTTATTCACTCATTCAGTTTACATTGCAACCCTCCTTCTTCCTCTCCTTCTAGCCACACCATCACAATGCAACCCCCATTACCCTCTCCTCTTCTCAAAGAACAGAAGCCCCGCACCCAATGCAACCTGTCCTGGCATGTCAAGTCACAGCAGGACTAAGCAGATTTTTTTCCACAATCTGACATTATAGTTCAGTAAGAAAAAAAGATTTCATGGCTAGCAACAAGTCAGAGACAGCAGCTCCCACTCCAATTGGGACCCACATGAAGACCAAGCTGCATATCTGCTACAAATATGTAGGATATTTAGATCCAACCTATGAATAATTGGACATAATAATTTATTGGTCGTTTAGTATGAGTCCACATGGGCCCAAGTTAGTTGACTCTGTAGGTTGTCTAAATCCAGCTCCCTCAATCTTTCCCTCCACTATTCCCCAAGTATTCCTGAGCTCTGGCTATGCTTGGCTTTAGGAATCTGCATCTGTTTTCAGTAGAGGTGAAATGAAGCCTCTCAGAGGACAGTTATGTAGGTTCCTGTTTCCAAACACAAGAGAGTATTAATAATGTTAAGGGTTGGCTGACTCTTATTGGATGGGTTTCAAGTTGAGCCAGTCATCAGATGCCCATTACCTCAAACTTTGCTCCATCTTTAGCCCTGCACATTTGGTGGTCATGACAAGTTTAGGGTTGAAGGTTTTGTCGATGGGTGGGTGTCCACCTGCCTCCACTTGAAATCCCACCTGGATACAGAAGCTTGTCACTTTAGTCTCTATGTACCCAGATAAAAGTCTTAGGGTCATCCTCACAGACAACTAGGAGCCTCCCCCTTCCCAGATCTCAAGTTCATGCTAGACATCTCCCACAGCCAATTTCTGTGCTTTCTCCTATCTCTCTCTCACACCCCTGTCCCCACACCGGATTCCTACACAAATTCCCCCTCTCAACCTCCAATCATGGTCGATTCCCTCCCTTCTTCTAGCTACTATGTCTATTTTATTTCCCCTTCTGAATGAGATTCAAGAATTCTCCCCTGGGTCCTCCTTATTACTTAGATTACATGGGTCTGTGGATTGTAGAATGGCTACACAGTACTTTGTGGCTAATATCCACTTAGAAGTGAGTAAATACCATGTGTGTCTTCCTGGGTATGGAAGGATGATATATATTCCAGTCCCATCCATTTGCCTGCATTTTTCATGATATCATTGTTTTTAATAGCTTAATAGTATTCCATTGTGTAAATATACCAAATTTTGTTTATTCATTCTTCAGTTGAGAGACATCTAAGTGGTTTTGAGTTCCTGGCTATTATGAATAAGGTTGCTATGAACACAGTTGAGCTAGTGTGCTTCTGGTATGGTAGAGCATCTTCTGAGTATATGGCGAGGAGTGATATAGCTGTGTCTTGGGGTTCAATTATTGCCAATTTTCTGAGAAACTACCAAATTAGTTTCCAAAGTGGTTGTACAAGTTTGCACTCTGACCAGCCATGCAGGATTATTCCCCGTGCCCCACATCCTTGCTACTATCTATGTGTTGTCTCTTGAACTCTTGATCTTTGCCATTCTGACAGGGTAGGATGAAATCTCAGAGTAGTTTTGATTTGCATTTCCTAGATAATTAAGGAAGTTGGTAATTTTGCTAAGTGCTTCTTAGCCAATAGAGATTCCTCTACTGAGAACTATGTTTAGCTCTGTATCACATTTTTTTAAAACTGGGTTATTTGTATGTCGGCATCTAATTTCTTGAGTTCTTTATTTTAGATATTAGCTCTCTGTCAGATGTAGGGTACATGAAGATCTTTTTTTTTTTACATTCTTTTTTTTTTTTATTAACTTGAGTATTTCTTATATACATTTCGAGTGTTATTCCCTTTCCCGGTTTCCGGGCAAACATCCCCCTCCCCCCTCCCCTTCCTTATGGGTGTTCCCCTCCCAACCCTCCCCCCATTGCCGCCCTCCCCCCATAGACTAGTTCACTGGGGGTTCAGTCTTAGCAGGACCCAGGGCTTCCCCTTCCACTGGTGCTCTTACTAGGATATTCATTGCTACCTATGGGGTCAGAGTCCAGGGTCAGTCCATGTATAGTCTTTAGGTAGTGGCTTAGTCCCTGGAAGCTCTGGTTGCTTGGCATTGTTGTACTTTTGGGGTCTCGAGCCCCTTCAAGCTCTTCCAGTTCTTTCTCTGATTCCTTCAATAGGGGACCTATTCTCAGTTCAGTGGTTTGCTGCTGGCATTCGCCTCTATATTTGCTGTATTCTGGCTGTGTCTCTCAGGAGCGATCTTTTTTTTTTTATTCTGTAGGTTTGTTCTATTGATCCTTTGCCTTACAGAAGATTTTCAGTTTCACAAGGTCTCACTTACATTTATTTGAGTGCCTAAGCCATGGAGTTCTATTCAGGAAGTTGTTATTGTTTCAATGAGTTCAATAGTAATCTTTTACTATTTTTTACTTTCTGTTCTTCTTGATTTAGCATATCAGTTTTACGTTGAAGTCTTTGATCAACTTGGACTTGAGTTTTGTGCAAGGTGATAAATGTGGATCTATTTGTATTCTTCTACATGCAGAAATCCAGTTAAACCAGCACCATTTGTTGAAGATGCTTTCTTTTGTACAATGTATCATTTTGACTTTTAGTAACAAATAAAGTTTCTGTAGATGTATGTGTTTGGTTTTGGATCTTACATTTGATTCTATTGATCAACTTGTCTGTCTTTATGCTAAGTTACTTGGTTTTTATTAATATTGTTCTGTAGTAGACCTTGAAGTCAGAGATGGTAATACTCCCAGAACTCCTTTTATTACACAGGATTGTCTTAGCTATTCTGGACTTTTTGTCTTTCTATATGAAGATCAGAATTACTCTTTCAAGGTTCATAAAAAAATGTGCTGGAATTTTGATGGGAATTGCATTGAATTCATAGATGGCTTTTGGTAAAATGGCCATTTTCACTATGATAACACTACCCATCAATCCATATGCATGACAAATCTTCCTATTTTCTGATATATTCCTCAATTTCTTTGTCCAGTGACTTGTTGCTTTTGCCATACAGGTCTTCTACTTCCTTGGTTAGAGTTAAACCAAAATATTTCATATTATTTGTAAGAGGTATTCAGTACCTAACTTTTTCTCACCCCATTTACCATTTGTATAAAGGAGGAATACTGATTTTTTTTAATTAATTTTGTATCCAGCAACTTTGCTGAAGGTGTTTATTAGCTCAGGTGTTCTGTTGTAGAATTTTTGGGGCCCCTTATGTATGTCATCATAGAATTTGAGAATAGAGATACTTTGAGTTCTTCCTTTCCTTGATCCCTTATGGTTGTTTATTGCTTTACCTAGAACTTCAAGTACTATATTGAATTGATATGAAGATAGTGTGCAGCCTTGTCTTGTCACTGATTATAATGGGATTGTTTCATTTTCTCTCCATGTAATTTGCTGTTGGCTATTGGCTTCTATATATTGCTCTTATTACATTTAAGTATGTACCTTGTATTCATGATCTCTCCAAGACTTTTAACATTAAGGGATGTTGAATATGCTCAAAGGACTTTTCAGCATCTAATGAGATAATCACGTGTGATTCTTTTTCTTTCAGTTTGTTTTAATGATGGATTAAAGTAATGGATTTTCATGTATTGAACCACCCTTGGATTCTTGGGATGAAGTCTATTTGATTATGGCGAATGATGTTTTTGATATGTTCTTGAATTCAATTCTGTGTATTTTATTGGGTATTTTTGTATCTATGTTCATAAGAGAGATTGGATTGAATAGCTCTTTCTTTGTTCTTTCTTTATGAGGATTAGATGTGACTGTTTCCTCATAGACTGGGTTTGGCAATGTTTCTTCTGTATCTACTCCATAGAAATTTTGAAGGTATATTATATAATTTTTTGGTTAATAAGTGGTAATCACTAAGCTACTGATTTCTTAAAATATACGTAACCAACCCTATAATATCTTTAGCTTGGTACTTAAACTCTAAAACATATACATTTTACAGTTCATGGATTTCAAGCAATCTCTTTCTCTCTCTTCTAGATATTGTCCTTCTCAGACACTTCACAGAGCTGTGAAAAATGTAGATGTCTGACTAACAGACTATGGGACCATACTTCTTTAGTTACAAGTAGGTGGCTTGTGCATCTTTTATCCCAATACTCTGTTCTTGTCTGTGTCATAGTAGATCAGTTCACTGAGATTCACATCAGAGCAATTTTCAGAGCAAAGACACAGAGAGGGGGGAAATATTTGCTCAAATACTGTATCAGGTCTGAGCTGAAAGACTTATGGTTAAAGCATGACTTACAGACATCCTTCAAAATTATAGCAACTTAGTATGAAAGACAACCCTTTAATATAAGTTTTCTTGGTTCATGTACAAGTCAGGTTGTTTCTGTGCTTATGAAAGGTTGCTGTAATAACCCCTATTATGAGGTTTATCAACTTGTGTTAAACTAGATATTATTTTGTCACATAAAAAGAGTTGTACACATGGTTTCAATTAAAGTGAAGAAAGGGAAGAGATTGCAGGAGGTAAAGGGGTCTGTAATTTGACCTGCCTTACTTAAAAGACACGATCTATGCCTTAAATCATCCATACTTTTGAGGCATAATCCTGAATACAGACTTTCTGAACACTTAAGGTGAAACATGGATGTAAACCGTCACTTGAAAACTGCAAGGTTGCCCACTCGGTACGAGAATTCTACCACAAAGTATGAAGTTAGTTAAAAGCTTCTTTTCCTTCCGTGTGCGCATACAATATGGACTTATGTGTGGGATGAGTTCTTTCCCTATAATTTATTAGAAATTCAAAAGCAAAAGTAACCTTGCAGTGTAACTAAATTAAATATTACTACATGTTCTCTAAAAACAGTACATAATAATGTGCATTCCAGTAAAATTAAGTCAGCATGACTTAGAAGTCCTATATGTCTCTGTTAGGTATGAATTTTGTAAAGAAGCAGGTTTCCTTCTCTAATTTAATGTTGTAGTTTGATTGAAAGATGATTGAGTTTCTGAAATAACTATTGCCTATAACTGCAAAATTCTGGTTAAACGTGCAAAATGTGCATTAAAATAATGCACATTTATGCTGGGACATGAAAAAATACATAAACTTTTTTAATCCTATTTCTACCACTACGGAAAATACTAAAAATGAAAAGCAGAAATTACCTCCTCCTTTCAGAAGACATAAACTTTTATTCATGGGATTTAAATAAGTCTTTGTTTGGGTACCAATAAATCTCATTCCTTTAACTGTCAACAGAAACAGAGGCTACTGAATATTTAAAGCCTTTGGGGAAAAAAGAGAGAGAGAGAGTGATTGAGGAATCTAGTTAAAATGAGCAAACATCTACACTATCATCCAATTAGCTGTTGTTCCCTTCCATTTCTTAAATCCTGGATTTCTTCTGAGTTTTGCCTGCCATTCAGTGTAAGGAGGTGAGATGTCTCTCTGGCTAGAACTACTACATCAACCAACATTCAATGGGAAGGATACGGTTGCAAGAAACAATTATGACAACAGTTATAACTGCTCATTATATATTACATTGGCTGATAGTCTTCTCAAAGACACCTAAAATTTCATAGGACTGTGAGAATTTTCCAGCTGATATGCAATTTTTACTGGGTAAGTAAAAGAAGCAAAACCACCCTTCACACCCATCTAATTTCCTTACAACAATTTGTAACTGACTTGACTTGTAATGAAAATACATTTCTTTCACTCCTTTTATCATGAAGGTTCTAATTTTGATTGTAGAATACTCTCATGTCTAATTCAAAGCATATAAGAAAAAATTATATATAAAGGTAGATATTTATTTCAGGTCTATACTTTTCACTTAATTTTAAAATTTTAACTTTATTATTTTATAAGTTTTAGGTTATTTTTGTTTCCAATACTTTTCTAAAAGTCCATTTCACCATTCTAGACTATTTTGAACGATGTGTGTTATTATACATAATATAATATATGTGACATGTACCTTGATATACATAACATTATTATTGTTGTTGTTGTTATACTTAAAAATCCAGCCATTATCTCCTTTCCCAGTCTTTGTTATTACAGTCACTTATCCCATTCCTTTTCCCCTATCTCCAAGAATATACCTGACCACCAGGTCTCTGGCCTTCCTATGGGCTCAGATCTCTCAAGGATTGAGCCCATCTTCTCCCACTCAGGCCAAGCCAGGTAGTCCTCTTCTATATATATGTGTCCAGTGACTTAAGACTTGGACAAACCTATGTATGCTGCCTGGTTGGTGGTGCAGTGTCTGAGATATCTCAAGGTCAAGGTTACTTGTGACTACTGGTCCTCCTGTGGGTTGCCCTTCTAATCTGCTTCTTCCATTCTTCCCCTAATTCAACCATTGGGGTGGGTCCCCAACTTCAGTCCAATGGTTGGGTGTAAGTATCTGCGTCTGTCTCAGTCAGTCCAGTGACTGGCCCAACTGGGGAATCCATCTCATGGGGAGACACTAAGGACTGACACTATTACTGATGCTATGGTGTTTACAAACAAAAGCCTAGCATGGATATCCTCTCAGAAGCCCAACAAGCAGCTGACTGAGATATACATAACATTTACTGGAATATTAGTTGTAAAAATAAGAGATTAAGTATATTTTGAAAAGGAACAAAAATTAATATAATTATTAGGCACTTTTCAACATAAATTATATATAAAAATAATTTAATAATTTAATAATTGAATTTTAATCATGAGGTTTTTGTAAGACAAAATAATGTCTTGAATTCACGTGATACTGACTAAAATGTAAAAACATGATTCTTATGAAAAGAAGTTACATGAAACTAAATGGTTGGTAAATAACTCACTCTTAGCTATCATTTGCAAGAAGGAAAAAAGTAAAACTAAATTAAAAATTTATCTCACAAGAATCAAAATGACTATGATTAAGAAAGCAAAACTAAGATTAAGAAAGTAATTCTTGCTAAGCATTCAGTAGCTTCCCACCTACCAAATTAATATGTCTTTGGGATGTTTTCTTAATCAGGTAAGAGACACCAGATGATTATAGAATTATATCAAATGGACAGCCCTGAAAACATGCATATACAAGAAAATTATGCTACCTGAGATAGTTGTATTTGGTGTGTGTGTGTGTGTGTGTGTGTGTGTGTGTGTGTGTGTGTGTGTGTGTAAAAATAAATATAGCACAGCAACAATTAAAGAAAAGCAGTTCATGGATTTTGAAGGAACAGAAAGAGAGAAGATGAAAAGATGTGGACTAAGGAAGCTGACTGAACAATGAAATTATAATCTCAAAAAATAAAAAGAGAAATCCATTTAAATGAAGGAACAGGCTCTCTCCCACATAGGCAGCTGAACTTGGCAGTATTGATAATAGGTTTCCAGTGGTAGAGTCATGAAGGGTCCAGAGGAAAAATAAGAGATCGTGGCCTCTTCCCCCAATGTTAAGGAAGGATGCTGAACACAGGCATTTGCCAGAAGACTCTTGATTGATCATGACGGTGATGATCATGATGATGGTGATGATGATGATGAGACATTATGCAATGTTATTAAACTGATGTCTGTATTATGCTAGAGATGCGAAGATGTTGAATATGCCAGGGTGATGAGATTATAGGTAAGGAGAGGTGCAGACAGGTGAGAGAGCTATCTAAAGAGTAAGAGACGTGCCTCATTCAGCAGAGCTGGGAAAAGAGTCAGTTACGTCCTTTGATATCATAGACCTAAAGGATTTATGAGATCTACTGTTAAGTTTAGATCTTGATTTAGAGCAGTATTTCCTCCCTATGCCCTCTTCCCTCCTAATTGCAATGGTAATGATATTCTGTGTCATTGTAGGTTGTAACAATTGAGAAACTGCCTTGGGTGTCAGAAGATAATTGAATTTTGGTCTTTTGAATTATTTTGAGACTGGGAAACACTACAAAGACTTCAGAAGTAGGACTAAATGAATTATGGCCTGGGCACAAGTGTATGTCAGCTAGACAGTCAAATGGGTTGATTTGAATAATATGAATCCATAGACATATATATTTGAATAGTTGCTCCCTAGTTGTTTGAAACATTTGGGAATAATTAAGAGGTAGGTCATTCACAGCCAGAATACAGCAAATACAGAGGCGAATGCCAGCAGCAAACCACTGAACTGAGAATAGGTCCCCCGTTGAAGGAATCAGAGAAAGAACTGGAAGAGCTTGAAGGGGCTCGAGACCCCAAAAGTACAACAATGCCAAGCAACCAGAGCTTCCAGGGACTAAGCCACTACCGAAAGACTATACATGGACTGACCCTGGACTCTGACCCCATAGGTAGCAATGAATATCCTAGTAAGAGCACCAGTGGAAGGGGAAGCCCTGGGTCCTGCTAAGACTGAACCCCCAGTGAACGTGATTGTTGGGGGGAGGGCGGCAATGGGGGGAGGGTTGGGAGGGGAACACCCATAAGGAAGGGGAGGGGGGAGGGGGATGTTTGCCCGGAAACCGGGAAAGGGAATAACACTTGAAATGTATATAAGAAATACTCGACCGCCAGAACCTGAAGGAAACAGACCGGATAAACAGTTCTCTGCACCCAAATCCCGTGGGAGGGAGAGCTAAACCTTCAGAGAGGCAGACAAGCCTGGGAAACCAGAAGAGACTGCTCCCTGCACACACATCTTGGACGCCAGAGGAAAAAGCCAAAGACCATCTGGAACCCTGGTGCACTGAAGCTCCCGGAAGGGGCGGCACAGGTCTTCCTGGTTGCTGCTGCTGCAGAGAGCCCCTGGGCAGCACCCCAAGAGCGAACCTGAGCCTCAGGACCACAGGTAAGACCAAATTTTCTGCTGCAAGAAAGCTGCCTGGTGAGCTTGGGACACACGGAAGCAGAATTTCTCTAGGACCGGGCACGTTCTGTGTTTACCGGAAGTCCCACACCCGGGGATCCCGGCCCGCAGCAGCTCTCTGCTCCCAGACCCGGTGAGAGAGAGACCCAACCGCCTGGTCAGGTGGGCACTCCTGAGGCTGCAGAGCAGAAGAGACCACCAACACTGCTCACCCCTGCCCACATCCCTGGCCCAAGAGGAAACTGTATAAGGCCTCTGGGCTCCCGTGGGGGAGGGCCCAGGAGCGGCAGGACCCCTGCCAGAGAAACCGCCGGACCCTGAAGGAAACAGACCGGATAAACAGTTCTCTGCACCCAAATCCCGTGGGAGGGAGAGCTAAACCTTCAGAGAGGCAGACAAGCCTGGGAAACCAGAAGAGACTGCTCCCTGCACACACATCTCGGACGCCAGAGGAAAAAGCCAAAGACCATCTGGAACCCTGGTGCACTGAAGCTCCCGGAAGGGGCGGCACAGGTCTTCCTGGTTGCTGCCGCTGCAGAGAGCCCCTGGGCAGCACCCCAAGAGCGAACCTGAGCCTCGGGACCACAGGTAAGACCAAATTTTCTGCTGCAAGAAAGCTGCCTGGTGAGCTTGGGACACACGGAAGCAGAATTTCTCTAGGACCGGGCAGGTTCTGTGTTTACCGGAAGTCCCACACCCGGGGATCCCGGCCCGCAGCAGCTCTCTGCTCCCAGACCCGGTGAGAGAGAGACCCAACCGCCTGGTCAGGTGGGCACTCCTGAGGCTGCAGAGCGGAAGAGACCACCAACACTGCTCACCCCTGCCCACATCCCTGGCCCAAAAGGAAACTGTATAAGGCCTCTGGGCTCCCGTGGGGGAGGGCCCAGGAGCGGCAGGACACCTGCCTGAGACACCGCCGGAACCTGAAAGAAACAGACCGGATAAACAGTTCTCTGCACCCAAATCCCGTGGGAGGGAGAGCTAAACCTTCAGAGAGGCAGACAAGCCTGGGAAACCAGAAGAGACTGCTCCCTGCACACACATCTCGGACGCCAGAGGAAAAAGCCAAAGACCATCTGGAACCCTGGTGCACTGAAGCTCCCGGAAGGGGTGGCACAGGTCTTCCTGGTTGCTGCTGCTGCAGAGAGCCCCTGGGCAGCACCCCACGAGCGAACCTGAGCCTCGGGACCACAGGTAAGACCAAATTTTCTGCTGCAAGAAAGCTGCCTGGTGAACTCAAGACACAGGCCCACAGGAACAGCTGAAGACCTGTAGAGAGGAAAAACTACACGCCCGAAAGCAGAACACTCTGTCCCCATAACTGACTGAAAGAGAGGAAAACAGGTCTATAGCACTCCTGACACACAGGCTTATAGGACAGTCTAGCCACTGTCAGAAATAGCAGAACAAAGTAACACTAGAGATAATCTGATGGCGAGAGGCAAGCGCAGGAACCCAAGCAACAGAAACCAAGACTACATGCCATCATCGGAGCCCAATTCTCCCACCAAAACAAACATGGAATATCTAAACACACCAGAAAAGCAAGATCTAGTTTCAAAATCATATTTGATCATGATGCTGGAGGACTTCAAGAAAGACATGAACACACTTAGGGAAACACAGGAAAACATTAATAAACAAGTAGAAGCCTACAGAGAGGAATCGCAAAAATCCCTGAAAGAATTCCAGGAAAACACAATCAAACAGTTGAAGGAATTAAAAATGGAAATAGAAGCAATCAAGAAAGAACACATGGAAACAACCCTGGATATAGAAAACCAAAAGAAGAGACAAGGAGCTGTAGATACAAGCTTCACCAACAGAATACAAGAGATGGAAGAGAGAATCTCAGGAGCAGAAGATTCCATAGAAATCATTGACTCAACTGTCAAAGATAATGTAAAGCGGAAAAAGCTACTGGTCCAAAACATACAGGAAATCCAGGACTCAATGAGAAGATCAAACCTAAGGATAATAGGTATAGAAGAGAGTGAAGACTCCCAGCTCAAAGGACCAGTAAATGTCTTCAACAAAATCATAGAAGAAAACTTCCCTACCCTAAAAAGAGAGATACCCATAGACATACAAGAAGCCTACAGAACTCCAAATAGATTGGACCGGAAAAGAAACACCTCCCGTCACATAATTGTCAAAACACCAAACGCACAAAATAAAGAAAGAATATTAAAAGCAGTAAGGGAAAAAGGTCAAGTAACATATAAAGGGAGACCTATCAGAATCACACCAGACTTCTCGAAAGAAACTATGAAGGCCAGAAGATCCTGGACTGATGTTATACAGACCCTAAGAGAACACAAATGCCAGCCCAGGTTACTGTATCCAGCAAAACTCTCAATTAACATTGATGGAGAAACCAAGACATTCCATGACAAAACCAAATTTACACAATATCTTTCTACAAATCCAGCACTACAAAGGATAATAAATGGTAAAGCCCAACATAAGGAGGCAAGCTATGCCCTAGAAGAAGCAAGAAACTAATCGTCTTGGCAACAAAACAAAGAGAATGAAAGCACACAAACATAACCTCACATCCAAATATGAATATAACGGGAAGCAATAATCACTATTCCTTAATATCTCTCAATATCAATGGCCTCACCTCCCCAATAAAAAGACATAAATTAACAAACTGGATACGCAACGAGGACCCTGCATTCTGCTGCTACAGGAAACACACCTCAGAGACAAAGACAGACACTACCTCATAGTGAAAGGCTGGAAAACAACTTTCCAAGCAAATGGTCAGAAGAAGGAAGCTGGAGTAGCCATTCTAATATCAAATAAAATCAATTTCCAACTAAAAGTCATCAAAAAAGATAAGGAAGGACACTTCATATTCATCAAAGGAAAAATCCACCAAGATGAACTCTCAATCCTAAATATCTATGCCCCAAATACAAGGGCACCTACATACATAAAAGAAACCTTACTAAAGCTCAAAACACACATTGCACCTCACACAATAATAGTGGGAGATTTCAACACCCCACTCTCATCAATGGACAGATCATGGAAACAGAAATTAAACAGTGATGTCGACAGACTAAGAGAAGTCATGAGCCAAATGGACTTAACGGATATTTATAGAACATTCTATCCTAAAGCAAAAGGATATACCTTCTTCTCAGCTCCTCATGGTACTTTCTCCAAAATTGACCATATAATTGGTCAAAAAACGGGCCTCAACAGGTACAGAAAGATAGAGATAATCCCATGCGTGCTATCGGACCACCACGACCTAAAACTGGTCTTCAATAACAATAAGGGAAGAATGCCCACATATACGTGGAAATTGAACAATGCTCTATTCAATGATAACCTGGTCAAGGAAGAAATAAAGAAAGAAATTAAAAACTTTTTAGAATTTAATGAAAATGAAGATACAACATACTCAAACTTATGGGACACAATGAAAGCTGTGCTAAGAGGAAAACACATAGCGCTGAGTGCCTGCAGAAAGAAACAGGAAAGAGCATATGTCAGCAGCTTGACAGCACACCTAAAAGCTCTAGAACAAAAAGAAGCAAATACACCCAGGAGGAGTAGAAGGCAGGAAATAATCAAACTCAGAGCTGAAATCAACCAAGTAGAAACAAAAAGGACCATAGAAAGAATCAACAGAACCAAAACTTGGTTCTTTGAGAAAATCAACAAGATAGATAAACCCTTAGCCAGACTAACGAGAGGACACAGAGAGTGCGTCCAAATTAACAAAATCAGAAATGAAAAGGGAGACATAACTACAGATTCGGAGGAAATTCAAAAAATCATCAGATCTTACTATAAAAACCTATATTCAACAAAATTTGAAAATCTTCAGGAAATGGACAATTTCCTAGACAGATACCAGGTATCGAAGTTAAATCAGGAACAGATAAACCAGTTAAACAACCCCATAACTCCTAAGGAAATAGAAGCAGTCATTAAAGGTCTCCCAAAAAAAAGGGCCCAGGTCCAGACGGGTTTAGTGCAGAATTCTATCAAACCTTCATAGAAGACCTCATACCAATATTATCCAAACTATTCCACAAAATTGAAACAGATGGAGCCCTACCGAATTCCTTCTACGAAGCCACAATTACTCTTATACCTAAACCACACAAAGACACAACAAAGAAAGAGAACTTCAGACCAATTTCCCTTATGAATGTCGACGCAAAAATACCCAATAAAATTCTGGCAAACCGAATTCAAGAGCACATCAAAACAATCATCCACCATGATCAAGTAGGCTTCATCCCAGGCATGCAGGGATGGTTTAATATACGGAAAACCATCAACGTGATCCATTATATAAACAAACTGAAAGAACAGAACCACATGATCATTTCATTAGATGCTGAGAAAGCATTTGACAAAATTCAACACCCCTTCATGATAAAAGTCCTGGAAAGAATAGGAATTCAAGGCCCATACCTAAACATAGTGAAAGCCATATACAGCAAACCAGTTGCTAACATTAAACTAAATGGAGAGAAACTTGAAGCAATCCCACTAAAATCAGGGACTAGACAAGGCTGCCCACTCTCTCCCTACTTATTCAATATAGTTCTTGAAGTTCTAGCCAGAGCAATCAGACAACAAAAGGAGATCAAAGGGATACAGATCGGAAAAGAAGAAGTCAAAATATCACTATTTGCAGATGACATGATAGTATATTTAAGTGATCCCAAAAGTTCCACCAGAGAACTACTAAAGCTGAAAAACAACTTCAGCAAAGTGGCTGGGTATAAAATTAACTCAAATAAATCAGTTGCCTTCCTCTATACAAAAGAGAAACAAGCCGAGAAAGAAATTAGGGAAACGACACCCTTCATAATAGACCCAAATAATATAAAGTACCTCGGTGTGACTTTAACCAAGCAAGTAAAAGATCTGTACAATAAGAACTTCAAGACACTGAGGAAAGAAATTGAAGAAGACCTCAGAAGATGGAAAGATCTCCCATGCTCATGGATTGGCAGGATTAATATAGTAAAAATGGCCATTTTACCAAAAGCAATCTACAGATTCAATGCAATCCCCATCAAAATACCAATCCAATTCTTCAAAGAGTTAGACAGAACAATTTGCAAATTCATCTGGAATAACAAAAAACCCAGGATAGCTAAAGCTATCCTCAACAATAAAAGGACTTCAGGGGGAATCACTATCCCTGAACTCAAGCAGTATTACAGAGCAATAGTGATAAAAACTGCATGGTATTGGTACAGAGACAGACAGATAGACCAATGGAATAGAATTGAAGACCCAGAAATGAACCCACACACCTATGGTCACTTGATTTTTGACAGAGGAGCCAAAACCATCCAATGGAAAAAAGATAGCATTTTCAGCAAATTGTGCTGGTTCAACTGGAGGGCAACATGTAGAAGAATGCAGATCGATCCATGCTTATCACCCTGTACAAAACTTAAGTCCAAGTGGATCAAGGACCTCCACATCAAACCAGACACACTCAAACTAATAGAAGAAAAACTAGGGAAGCATCTGGAACACATGGGCACTGGAAAAAAATTTCCTGAACAAAACACCAATGGCTTATGCTCTAAGATCAAGAATCGACAAATTCCCATTTGTCTCATAAAACTGCAAAGCTTCTGTAAGGCAAAGGACACTGTGGTTAGGACAAAACGGCAACCAACAGATTGGGAAAAGATCTTTACCAATCCTACAACAGATAGAGGCCTTATATCCAAAATATACAAAGAACTCAAGAAGTTAGACCGCAGGGAAACAAATAACCCTATTTAAAAATGGGGTTCAGAGCTAAACAAAGAATTCACAGCTGAGGAATGCCGAATGGCTGAGAAACACCTAAAGAAATGTTCAACATCTTTAGTCATAAGGGAAATGCAAATCAAAACAACCCTGAGATTTCACCTCACACCAGTGCGATTGGCTAAGATCAAAAACTCAGGTGACAGCAGATGCTGGCGAGGATGTGGAGAAAGAGGAACACTCCTCCATTGTTGGTGGGATTGCAGACTGGTAAAACCATTCTGGAAATCAGTCTGGAGGTTCCTCAGAAAATTGGACATTGAACTGCCTGAGGATCCAGCTATACCTCTCTTGGGCATATACCCAAAAGATGCCTCAACATATAAAAGAGACACGTGCTCCACTATGTTCATCGCAGCCTTATTTATAATAGCCAGAAAATGGAAAGAACCCAGATGCCCTTCAACAGAGGAATGGATACAGAAAATGTGGTACATCTACACAATGGAATATTACTCAGCTATCAAAAACAACGAGTTTATGAAATTCGTAGGCAAATGGTTGGAACTGGAAAATATCATCCTGAGTGAGCTAACCCAATCACAGAAAGACATACATGATATGCACTCATTGATAAGTGGCTATTAGCCCAAATGCTTGAATTACCCTAGATCCCTAAAACAAACGAAACTCAAGACGGATGATCAAAATGTGAATGCTTCACTCCTTCTTTAAATGAGGAAAAAGAATACCCTTGGCAGGGAAGGGAGAGGCAAAGATTAAAACAGAGACTGAAGGAACACCCATTCAGAGCCTGCCCCACATGTGGCCCATACATATACAGCCACCCAATTAGACAAGATGGATGAAGCAAAGAAGTGCAGACCGACAGGAGCCGGATGTAGATCGCTCCTGAGAGACACAGCCAGAATACAGCAAATACAGAGGCGTATGCCAGCAGCAAACCACTGAACTGAGAATAGGTCCCCTATTGAAGGAATCAGAGAAAGATCTGGAAGAGCTTGAAGGGGCTCGAGACCCCAAAAGTACAACAATGCCAAGCAACCAGAGCTTCCAGGGACTAAGCCACTACCTAAAGACTATACATGGACTGACCCTGGACTCTGACCCCATAGGTAGCAATGAATATCCTAGTAAGAGCACCAGTGGAAGGGGAAGCCCTGGGTCCTGCTAAGATTGAACCCCCAGTGAACTAGTCTATGGGGGGAGGGCGGCAATGGGGGGAGGGTTGGGAGGGGAACACCCATAAGGAAGGGGAGGGGGGAGGGGGATGTTTGCCCGGAAACCGGGAAAGGGAATAACACTCGAAATGTATATAAGAAATACTCAAGTTAATAAAAAAAAATTAAAAGAAATACTCAAGTTAATAAAAAAAAATGTAAAAAAAAAAAAAGAGGTAGGTCATTGTTGGAGAGTATATGTCACTGGCCTAACGTTGGATGTTTCAAACACCAGTAGCATTCCCAATATGGTCAGGGTCAAAGACAAAATCTCTCAGCTTCTGTTCCAGCAACTTGCTTGTCTGCATGATACCAGTCTTCCTTCCTGAGAATCATGGGCACTAAGCCCCTGAAAATATGAACCCCACATTAAATGCTTTCTTTTATAAGTTACATTGGTCACAGTGACCTATTACTGTAATTAAATAAGACAAGAGTATATTTATACTTAATATCAACTCCTATGAGTTGAGATATTTTTGTATTGAAAAATATTTCATTATAATATACTTTATCTGTTTTTTTCTTACCATACATCCTCCTCAACTCTATATATTCTCAGTATTGTCCCTGATTTTCTATTTTTGAAACAAACAAACAAACAAACAAGAAAAAAAAACACGAGAAAAATACAGGAAACATAAATCCTTGTGGTTTTAAATGACCCCAAATTAAAAAATCAAGATTAAAAAAGCAAAATACCAGTAAAACAAAAAATATGTCAATGCAGAGGGAATATGAAACAAAACATCTATGAAAATTTCTCTGAGTTCATTTGGTATTGAACAACTTCTGATTATTTGGCTTGCCCTAAGGTATGGTTGATGTACCCGGTGATACTCCAATAGAAAAATCCATTTTTCCCCTTTTCAGTGCCATTTCTTGGACCTATTTTCTTGATTAGAGGTGGGAATCTCTCAGTGTGGGGCTCTGTTAGTTTTAGAGCCTGGCAGGCTTGAGTTCGTGCAAATAGTATGTCCAGTGTCTCAGCATCTTTGAGTTCATATGTGTATTGGTCCTCTTGAGTCTTGAAGACTTACTTCCCTCGGAGTCATTTGTCACCTCCAGCTTTTACAGTCTGCCTCCTCTTCTCCATAGATGCCCAATTTTTGAGGAGGGTATTTCCTAAAAATATTCCATTTAAAACCGAGTGCTCGAAGGTCTATCACACTCTTCACACTTTCTAGGTGAGGATCTTGTGTTCATTTCCATTTATGGCAAGAAGACATTTCTCTACTGTGAGTTAAATCGGGTACTGATCAGTAGACATAGCAGTGTGCCATTAAAAGTCATTTTATTCCTTTAGCTGAAACGTAGTAACAGTAGTAGATTTTCCACTAGGAACATGGCCTATGTAGGATTAATTTCTTTTCCAATTTAGCCATGACAAGGATGAGTTGTACCTCATTTGGTGGGTCTTAAATCCTATCAGAAAATGGGTGGTTACTGCTAAAATATTTGTGCCAGTATCATATCAGCAAATCTTGCACATACTCTATTAGTGATTGCAGGGTATACAACTGGATGATATTGATGATTTCCTTTCTCCTCTTGGAGAATCAAGAGTACCTTTATGATAACATGTAAGTTAGAGTGAAGCTTCTAGTTCATCCCAAGATCAATGTCTCCATCTTTAATTATAAATATAGTCATCAACATGAAAGCCATATCACCATACCCTTACACTGTGGAAAGCAACCAATAGCTTTGAAAATATCCTGAAATGTTTTAGGATTTCTATTCAGTGCCTTTTGTAAATAATAGAGCAACATGTAACCCATTTCTGGCACTGGATGTTTTTATTTGACAATATTTAGATGTTTAGTTGAAAGATTATTTCTCAATAATTTCGTTATTCCACTCAGTTTATTTTCATATGTTTATGTCTGAAGAAGCTTCTACCATAGTGGGTTTCTGTATAGTTTTCTGTTCCCCTCCCCCCATACACACATTCTCTCCTTTACTCTTCTCTCCTATCTACCACTCAACTTAATATTCTTACTCCTGTTTACTTTTTATCTACATAAGTATATATTATTATCATTTCCTGTGAAGATCTTTTACCCCTTAGTCTCTTACTAGTTACTCAAACTCTGTGGTTATTAGAATGGAGCACAGATTCAAAGGCTTAAATGTTAACATCCACATATAAGAGAAAACATATTGTCTTAGGGTTTTCCTGCTGTGAACAAGCACCATAACCAAGGCAACTCTTATAAGGACAACATTTAATTGGGGCTGGTTACAGGTTCAGAGGTTCAGTCCATTATCATCAAGGCACATGGGAGCATCAAGGTGGGCATGGTTCTAGAGAAGCTGAGAGTTCTACATCTTCAGCTGAAGGCTGCTAGGAGAAGACTAGCTGCCACATAACTAAGATGAGGGTCTTAAAGCTGCAAAGGCCCTACACCCTAATAGCGCCACACCCTAGGCAAAGCATATTAAAATCACCACACATATAATACTTAAGCTTGGACATATAAATGACATATCTCCAGGTGATGGTTTTTAACTCCATCCACATACGTATGATTACCTATGGATTTTGTGTTTCATTTTACTTCACTAATTATAATATTGGATTGTGCAAACGCATAATATTTTCACTATTGCTTTATCAGTTAATGAACATCTGTGCTCAAATTGGGCTAGAATGGAAGGTTGACAAGTGCCGTTGGAAATAGCTAGAGGGATCTTGAGTCTATGGTTAGATTAAGAGTACACAAAGGGGGTTGGGGATCTAGTTCAGTGGTAGAGCGCTTGCCTAGGAAGCGCAAGGCCCTGGGTTCGGTCCCCAACTCCGAAAAAAAGAACCAAAAAAAAAAAAAGAGTACACAAAGAATCAAGATAGAATGAGCAGAGGGAATCCTACAGGCATCTGTAGTAGGCTGAAGAGTAAGTCTGAAAAGACATCATATACTATTTATTTTAAACTTTAAGGAACAATATTCTGGTTTTCATTTAACAACATTGTCTTCTCTTTTTTTCTTTAGTGTCAACTACTAGAAAAGTCTTTATAAAAAACAATTTACTGTCTACATTTCTATATTTTTAAATTTGTATTTTTTGACTATTAGAGAATTTGAATTCCTATTCACATACTCAATGTACTTTTCTTGTCAATATTAATTAACTTGCTTTTTGTGTACATTGCATATGTCCTTTGTCTATATCGGGGATCATCACCGCGTCCTAGTTTGCTTTATGCTACTGTGATAAAATAAAACTCAGGGGATCGAAAGGTGTATTTGACTTACAGGGTACGATCTATCATGGACTGAAACTAAAACAGGAACTTTGAAAAATAAACTAAAGCAGAAACCATGAAGGAATTATTTTAACTCGCCTTCTCTCAGTATTATACTCAGCTCTTTAAAATATTGTCCTGGCCCACTTGCCTAAGAGGGTTTCTACTCACAGTGGCCTGTGTCTACTTAGATCAATTAGGAAAAAAAAAAAAGGGAGGCAAAGTTTAGAACAGAGGCTGAAGGAACGCCCATTCAGAGCCTGCTCCCCATGTGGTCCATACATATACAGCCACCAAACTAGATAAGTTGGATGAAGCAAAGAAGTGCAGGCTGACCGGAACCGGATATAGATCGCTCCTGAGAGACACAGCCAGAATACAGCAAATACATAGGCGAATGCCAGCAGCAAACCACTGAACTGAGAACGGGACCCCCGGTGAAGGAATCAGAGAAAGGACTGAAAGAGCTTGAAGGGGCCTGAGACCCCATATGAACAACAATGCCAACCAACCAGAGCTTCCAGCGACTAAGCCACTATCCAAAGACTAAACATGGACTGACCCTGGACTCTAACCTCAATGAATAGCCTAGTAAGAGCACCAGTGGAAGGGGAAGCCCTTGGTCCTGCCAAGACTGAATCCCCAGTGAACGGGAGGAGGGGGGAGGGTAGTAATGGGGGGAGAATGGGGAGGGGAACCCCATATAGAAGAGGAGGGGGAGGGGGAGGGGGATGTTGGCATGGAAACCGGGAAAGGGAATAACATTTGAAATGTAAATAAGAAATATCCAATTTAATAAAGATGAAAAAATAAATAAATAAGACCACCACCCAAAAAAAAGCATGCTCAATATACATAAACACAGTCCAGTTTGATAGGTAAAGTTCCTCAACTGATTTCCTCTTCCTGTTTGAACAATTCTGACAACAAAGTGTCTTAACAACAAATTGGTGCAGAAATATATCACTGTTAAATTTCTTTCTCTTTCTTTCTTTCTTGTCCCCAAGTTCACATCAACATATAGTATAAAATATATAGTATAAAAGTATAAAATTCCAAATATTTTAAATTCTTAACGCTTTTATGTCAAAGGTTTCATTCAATATCCAAAGTATCTTAAGGCTCCTATTTAAAATGCTATGTGCTTTCATGTTCCAAGAGAGAAGAATCAGGGACCTGCTCTAATCAACGGAAAGCAACCCAAGTCCAATAGCGTGAAATGCTAAATATTCCTATCCAGAACTCGCTCATGACTGATAGGGCTTCAGATGGTTGTGCTGTACCAATACCTGGGCTATACCATCTTAAACATACAAACACTTCTGTTGTAGAAGCTCAGGTCAGCTTAACACCATATTTAGTACTGTCCTTGATGGTTTTACTGTGATCTTGGCTTGTTTCATGGGCCTAGTTTCTCCACAGCAACTAAGGCTACACTTCCATCAATGAACTTTCTAGGTTTCTATTCATGGACTTCAACACAGCCACAAAGTATGATCTCATCTACTTTCCGTGAATTCTTCAAGCTTGCATTTCTTATGCCTGTACCAGGTTGGGAATTTTTACGTGTTACCGAGATCTGTTACATGGTTGAGGTCAGACCCTATGGACTAGAACTTCTGTGTGAACCCTGAGGAAATATCTCTCAGAACTTCATCCCACTGATTCTTGTCTCTTATGAATCACATTTGACTCAGCAGCCTTTCCCAGGAAACACCGGAGGTTTCATTCAGTAGTGCTATCATTTTGTTAATCAGAGCATATTGTCCAGGTCACAGACTTTTACCACACAAATAGACTTGATAGAGTCTTTCCTTCCCTCGGAAAAGTTACGAGCCAGATCTCATATGGACCTGTCCGTTCCACCCTGAGCACTCAATGACTTTCCACCCAAAGTTCCTCATGCTTCCACAATCGTCACCAAAATAATATGGTCAATTCTGCCACAATACCCCAAGACTTCTGCTATCAAACTCTATTTTGCTTCATATTGTGTGATTCAGCCATGGCTACTAAATGCTTCTTGCTTGGAGGAAGGCTTTTCTTGTCTTTGTTCATTTTGTGTTTTTCTTTTGTTTTGTTTGTTTGTTTTTTGGTTTGCAGGATACAATTCATCATGGACAGAAGCCAATTCAGAAATTCTAGGCTGGAACATAAAGGTCAGAAGTGAAGTGTAGATTAAAAAGGAATGATGTTAGCTACCTTTTTTTTTTTTAATCACTGTGGGCAAACCTCTCTCAGGAGGATACTTTCCACCATGGGCTAACACACTCCATTTATCAATTTACATGAAGAAAATATCCCACATACAGTCCCAGGAGCTATTCTAAGGTGGGTATTACCACAGCTGAGGTTTCCTTCTCCCACATGTATCACAGTGACAGAGACCTTTAGTTGTTAAATCTCTTATGTGTATGATATTAGAATGTTTTCTCCCTGTAGGTTGGTTGCTTTAATTTTTAGAGTTCCTTTTCTTGGCAGTAACTTTCTAATATGCTGCTCTCTTACTTGTCTATTTTTGCATTTATACTCATGATTTCTGTGTCATAGCTAAAGAAAAGGAAAAAGCAATGTCCAATTCACATTCCAGCAGGGGGAAAATCCTATATAATTTTCTTACACTGTTGGAACACATATAATAACATACTTTACTAAACACCAAAAAAAATGGGATAGCAGAATTTCATATGCCGCCAACTACTTGGTACATCAGCATGATAGTCTGAATTCAGATGTCCAATATGCTGCTAAAATAGATGTGTGTAGTAATTATATGGCAAACAAAATACTAAGGAGGCAGAGTCAGGAGGATCCTTGAAGACTGATGGCCTGCAATCTCCCAGGTCAGTGCGAAAAAAAATGTCTAACAAAATAGAAATGGGGGCAGTTAAGGAAGTCTGTTCTGGCTTCTACTTGTATAAGTATGCACATATACATATAACCACACATACAAATTAAAATTACAGGAGCTTTTCTAAAAATATTATGAAAGGCGGAAATCTGAAAACCAGAATATCTACTTTCTGATGAGGGCCTGATTTCTGGCTCATAGACACCTTCCAACTTCATGTTTGCAGTGTCATCAACTCTTCTCTCTGGGTTTTAGATAATGAGCTTCCAAATTCCACTCACAAAATCTCCATCCATTCTGGCAACCTTGTACCTTATAAAGGTCTTGCTGTCAACGATAATCAAATTGTGGATTGATTTTAAAGAAGTAGGTAGGCCAAGGGTATTTGTTCTATGAGTTTCTACTTATGGATATTCAAAGTACATGTTTTTTCTTTGCAAATGCATTTATTCATTTTCAAGGTTAAAAAAGTGAACTTCAAGTTCAGGGAGACCTTGTCTCAAAAATAAAAAAATAAGAAAGAACATAATAGAGATTACGTCTTATGTTTTTTTATTGCCCTCTACATACAGGGGTACTTTCAAACTCGTGTGTATGTATACCACATGAATTCACACAAATATCACCTGCAAAATTAAATAAATGGAATAAATAAGGTAACGATTTTTCAAATTCATAAGTCTCATTCATCTTTTGAGGAACAATTCATATTTAAAATCATCTCTGTGGTCTCTTGTGCATTACAATTTTTAAAAAGGCAGCATAAATCAGTCTACAGCTTGATACTGTCTCTTCAGATCTTCCACAGTGAAATACAGTTCCATTCATCATTCATACCTTCGTAAAGTGATAGCCTTTTACACAGTCGACAATGTGTCCTTCATTTTTGCTTAAGATGCCACCAGAGAACCTTCTATTTTATATAACAAAATTATGTTCAGAATTTTTAAAGTCTTCTTTAAGGTTTGGGCTTTTCAATATTTCTCATTTTTTTTTCGGTTTTCAAAGGCATTCCTTTGATTTTTTAAAATGGCTACATCAAGGAGGTAATAGAGATTTCAGGTTTGCAGAGGAATTTTAATGCAGCGATATGGCTGCTCTGGTAAGGGATCACATCCAAGGACCTTATAGGTCTGGGTGATCAGGCTGGAAAGATACACCTTTAAGTCCTCTGGCTGTAATACAGACTCACGCTAAGTACACACTATTCCTAAACAATGAAGGTAAGGTTAGTTTGTTGGAAAAAAAATGCCAGTTTGAAAGTGACTTCTAATTGAGGGGCAGATTAATGAATCAGAGAAAGATTGGACAGAAGGAGTCAGTGATAGGATAAGCCCAAAGCCAAACTCTCAAGAAAATAGCACAGGCAAGAGAGGAGACTTAAGAGAGCAGAAAACAAAACAAAACAAAACAAACAAACAAACAAAAAAAAACAAACCCTAGAGATAGTTGGCTTATTGAGTTCATGCAGTTCCTTTCAGTTCATCCAGTCAGTTTAGTTTAGTTCAAAGAACTCAGAGGCAGTTTTTCTAAGCACAACAATTCAGTGAGAACCTAACAGAAGTCAGTTTAAATCAGGCAGCTTGGAGAGGACTTTTAAGCCAGAACAGCTGAATTTAACCAGCCAGCCAGATTTCAGGAAGAACAAAAACGTGTGAGCTCATTTAGCTCATAAGCCACTAAGACAATTACAGCTGCTAAGGCAGTTTCTTGTAGGAATTAGACTCATATTTCAGGACTGGCTTTTTCTCAAACACATAGAGTATTATAACAGTATCAATATGCATACACTGAGTTATAAATAACAAAATTATTTTTTCCTGTCCTTGAGAGTATAATCTCAAGACACCAAATGCCACTCTCCTCTGAAAGCTTAGAGGACAGGCACCACTCTGGTGACTGTTTTATACATGGTCTGACTACTATTCATGAATGCCATACACTGACTGCCCAAATGAACGAATCACTTCTACATGTCATCATGGAGATGGGATTTAACTTGAAGAATGTGTAGAAGCAATATAAAAATTGAATTCATAGTTATTTTTTTCTAAAATTTTCAAGTTTTTAAGGCCTACCTTTAAATTTTTAATTGATTTTGAAGTGAACGTTATATATAAAATATATTTAATTCAGTTATTGGAAAATAAAACAGTTTTAATTGAATTTCAGAGTTCCCATTAAACAACAAATCCATGCTGGCAGTATTTATTAATTCTTATACATTTTTAAGTATATTTAAACCAGTGATTTTCATTCAATTGTCATTGACTAAATTTGGTCTTTGATAATTTCATATCTGTTCATAGTGTTTTGTTTTGTATTTGATTCTTCAATTTCTCTTATGTCCCATTATGCTTGCCATAATCCACACCTCTCCATAGGGGACCCTCTCTACAGCCATGCATGTTGTTTAGAGACATGCTGATTTAAGGAGGACCCTATGACTCAGAAGTATCTATTAAATCTGGGTGGGCTCCCCATTTGGTTCACAACTTTTCAGACACACATTATTATCAAAGGACAAATGCAAATATGTGAGACTCTGGACAAGGACAGATCAGAAAATTTGATAAAGGTTTGATTCTTATAATTCACAAAGGAAAAAAAAAAGAAGACTTACCTACCACTTGAAATTTTTAACAATTTATTCTGTCATTTTTAAGTGTTAAATCAATCATCTTATTTCATATGTGCCATTCAAATTCACAACCACATCTCAAAGTAACGAGGTAGGAAAGTTTCTTCCATTTCCTTCAGTGCACTCAAGTAAACCAGAACTTTCCGAGATTTTTAGAAGGTAATCATGACACAGAATCAGCGTATAGGTATAAAATATAGTATTTTCCTGTATTAATCATTTGCACCTTAACATTTTTAAAACAAACTTCCTTCGTTTTATGGATATTTTACTAATTTCCTCAGAAACTGCATGCTACTCATTAAAATCCATTCATATTAGCTTATCATTTCCTGGAGTTATTAACTACCTAGTCAAAAAACTAACATCGTACTTTCATACTGACTCTTTCAAGGACATCAATTATTTTGCACCTCGCACTGCTTGAGAACACAGGAAGACAAGATTATATGCACAGAAATTGTGCCCTCGGGTAAGGAAAACGAGTTTTCCACCTTAATGCTGAAGGCAGCATGTCCAAAATTGTGATAATAACATCCACGTGACTTCAACATTTCCAATCGAGTAGTGATTGGCAAGAGTAACTTTCTTTTTTTTTTCTTTTATTGGGTTTTCAAATTTACATTTTTAAAAAGAGGAGCAAACACATTTAATTCCCTAGCAGTGGGGCTCAGTGATCTCTTTCACCTCAGTAACTACTAACTACAGGAAAGATAACAAACATAAGGTGATTTTCAAAACCACATTTACTAGCTCACATAAATATTTTGAGAACAAATATATCTATCTTTCCTTTCTGATTCCTCAACATCATTTGTCATAGGTTTTAGTAAATAAACTACAATAAATATCTAAGAGAAAAATGAATTTTAAAAACATGAAAAAGTGAACAACCAGATGTGACACCAACAGTAATGTTTTTTTAAAGTTGAGCCATTGATTTGAAACTGTTATTAAAATCAACTTCTCTCATAAAAAGCGAGATTTGTAATTTGATCATGATTTGTTTGGATAACAGCTGAACTTTTACATTAAAAATTATAAAGCCTCAACTAAGGGACAAATAAAACAATCAGATTTGAGCTTACACTTTCACAAGGGACAATGACGTCATGTCAGTTCACATTAGTACCATGGTCCAGAACACACTTTCCATTTCACTTCTATTCTGTTGCTGCCCAGCGGGAGCTCCTAGTGGGAGTTGGCATAGAGTCTGTTCTTGATGAAGACACTAGACAGATGCTGTCTGATGTCTAGGTAATGTTGAATGTGGCAAAACCAGCGCGACACATTGAGATTTTTCTCCTGTTCTTGAACTGTCATGTCAACTATAATGCGGTGGAGCCCGTAGTACAGGAGGATGTCCTGCAAGGTAGACTTTGTTTTCAAGACAGGAGTTAAGATCCTTCAGCAGAGTCTGGGTGACTTCTTTACTGGAGTGTCCATCTACTCGAGTGATCCTGAACTCTAACCTCTGCTAAACTAGTGCCTTTTCTTCTGCCGTGCTCCCCAGCAAATGCTCCTCGTTTGCTTGCTTGACCATATGGGTCCCAATGGTGCTCAATCCCATTAGACTGGGCCATTGTTTGTTTGTAGGACTGGAACCTGTCGCTGGCCCTGAGCGCTGTACTTATTCCCCTGCTTCAGTCCCAGACTCTGCTCCCGGGCAGCAGCCATCTTCAGGCCTCAAGTTTACATTTTTTAAATGTTATCCCCTTTCCCAGTTTCATCTCCAGCTACGCCCTCTCCCGTCCACATCCCCCCTGTTTCTATGAGGGTGCTCCCTCCCAACTACCCACTCTGACATTCCCCTATACTGCAGTATCAAGCCTTCACAGGACCAAAGGCCTCTCCTCCCATTGATGCCCAACAAGGCCATCCTCTGCTACGTTTGTGGATGGAGCCATAGGTTCATCCCTGTGTTCTCTTGGAATGGTGGTTTATTCTGTAGAAGCTCTGAAGGGTCTGGTTGGTTGATATTGTTGTTCTTCCTATGGCATTGCAAACCCCTTCAGCTACTTCAGTCCTTTCTCTAACTCCTCCTTTCTCAGTTCTCAGTTCATTGGTTGTCTGTGAGCATCTGCCTCTGTATTTGTCAGGCTCTGGCAGAGCCTCTCAGGAGATATCAGGCTCCTGTCAGCATGCACTACTTGGCAACCACAATATTGTCTGGGTTTGGTGGCTGCGTATGGGATGGGTCCTCCAGGTGGGCAATCTCTGGATTGCCTTTTCTTCAGTCTTTGCTCTATATTTTCTCCTGTGAGTCGACAGCATCAACATTTTGGTAACCCAACCCAATCACAAAAGAACACACATGGTATGCACTCACTGATAAGTGGATATTAGCCCCAAACCTCAGAACATCCAAGATACAATTCACAAACCACATGAGTTCAAGAAGAGGGAAGAGTAACTGTTAAAAGACAAACTTTGAATGACAGAATAAAAGTTACTGAAGATGATTCTGGGAAGAAAATTCAGATTCATCATCCAAGTGCACTCTGTTTCTACAAGAGAGGGGAAGGGTTTGAAAGACAGTCTCCAATTAAACTGTTCTGTCAAGGAGAGTTGAAGTAAGGTAAGACCATATCTTAAACTGCACAATTTATATCTACATCCACTATGAGCACAAGACCCCAAAAACTCAAAGGCTACATGGACAACTTACAAGAGCTAACATGATGTGGAACTCACTAGAGAATGGCAAATATATAATGAAACAAAGACTCAAATACAGGTAACCTCATTCATCCCTGGCAAGACAACCACAATTAACTGTCAGTGTGAACACTGCTCTAGGTAAGGCTATAGCAACAATTCAGACAATGAAATATGTATCCACTCAGTGTTTTTAGAAAACAGCATCTAAGTACTCATAGACAGTATTCATTCTGAGGGCTGAAAAGAACATATAAAGAAAGGATGATCCCTTTCTTTCTGAAGATGAGATTTTTTTGTTTTGTTTTTTGTTGGTGGTGGTGCTGGCCTTTTAATCTGCTAGAATGCTCTGAGATGACACTATGTACCAGTCAAACAGGTTTTCACTAGAAAATAAGAAACAGAAACTGGCAGTAATCCCACTTACAAAGTGAAATTTAAGAGATGACTCTGGGAAGGAAGTGATATTCTCTGAAGAACTAAAAAGAAAAGCCTTTTGGTTTTTTTGTTTTCTCGTTTGTTTGTTGACATAGTCTCACTGTATAGCCCTTGAAATCTGCAAAAATCTAGCTATGTAGCTCAGGCTGTCCTCAGACTCAAAGAGTTTTAGTTGTCTCTGGTTCACAAGTACTAGGATTAAAGGTATGGAAGAGATTTTTTGAATCATAATATATTTTTACTTTTTATAGTTTTATTTTAATTGAACATTTATTTGTTGTGTTTTAACAAGGTAAGGGGCTGGAGTGGTGGCTCAGCAGTTAAGAGTGCTGGCTGCTTTCCAGAGGATCAGGATTCATTTCCCAGTACCTACATGACAGCTTACAACTGTGTGCTCCATGCACAGCCAGAGCATGACAAATACAGAGGTGAATGATAGCAACAAACCACTGAATTTAAAACTGGGGGTGAGCGTTGAAGGTATTAGAGAAAGGATTGAAGGAGCTGAAGAGGCTTGCAACCCCATAAGAACAACAATACCAACCAACCAGAGCTCCCAGGGACTAAAACCACTACCCAAAGACTACACATGGACAGACCCACGGCTCCAGATGCATATGTAAGAGAGGATGGTTTTGTTGGGCACCAATGGGAGGAGAAGCCCTTGGTCCTGCCATGGCTGGATTCCCCCAGAATAGGGGAATTTCAGGGCAGGAAAAGGGAATGGTTGGGGAGGAGGAACACCCTTAGAGAAGAAGGGGAGGGGGATAGGATAGGGGGTTTATGGACAGGAAACCAGGAAAGGGAATAACATTTGAAATGTAAATAAATATCCAATAAAAATGAACAATGCAAGATGGCTTAGCCAATTAAGAATCAGTCTAGAGGCTCTTCAAAAGCTACAGTTATAACTGTCAAATAATCCAGCTAGATTTCTACTTCTCATATACACAAGAGACTACACCCTACAAAAGAGACATCTACATATCAGTGTTCATTTCAGCTTTATCTGTAATAAATCTGGTATGCAGCCAGCTTAGACGCTGATCATTGGATGACTAGATAATGAATATTTGACATATGTGCAGCATGCAATTTTAGTGAACATTAAAAATGAGATTATGGAAATTGAGAGAAATGCATAGAATTGAAATACATACTGAATTATTTAAAACAGTCCCAGAAAAGCACACATCACACAGTGTCCTTCATGTGACTCTTAACTACAAATGTTTAGAGTAATGAGTTTATATTTAAGTGTGAATGAAGGTTAAAAATAGAGTCTACTCAAGGGAGAACAGATAGAGAGGCCTTAAGAAAGGTGATGTATCGGAATGTGTTAAGCATAAAGTATTGAGGACAGTAAATTTCTAGTCAGGAAGAGGATATGAGGAAGATTGGAAAAGAGGAAATCTGACGTGGAGGTATTCGAAACTGAAAAGGATATCAAAATTAAGGATATGTAAATGTACGGCAACCTACTATTTTATAAGCTTAAAAACAAAATAAAATATTTGAATAGCAGACCCCTGAAGGAACTAAGTTCAGAGCCATGCTGACTGCATGACGGGCTGCAAACTGAGAGTTTGGGAGACTTGGTCTAAGTTTCTGTTTCCTAGAAATGGGAGATCCAGGAACCAGTGATCAGCCAAGCACAGCTGAGGGCAGCGAATCTGTTAACCCCTTTGTCATCTGGCCTGAAGAAGACTGGGTAGCTAGAATAAATTAGCAACCGTGACCCCTAGGAGTTCTCCAGAGTTTAACTAATTGTAGAATTACTCAGACCCCTAAAGATAGAGCTAACCAATCAAGGTCAAAGGACACATACTCCTCTCTGGAACTCCTCTAATTGACAATAAAGCCTAGGCTTG
The DNA here is from genome assembly GCF_021556685.1 of Rattus norvegicus. Taxonomy (NCBI): domain Eukaryota; kingdom Metazoa; phylum Chordata; class Mammalia; order Rodentia; family Muridae; genus Rattus; species Rattus norvegicus. Next base: position 34,128,008 of record NC_141544.1, on the reverse strand, counting down.
TGAGCCCACTAGGTGTGTCCATTCTAGAATGGGGAGACCCCTGAATGCAGGTTATTAAGCTGAATAAATGCTCTTTGCTTTCGCATACTATTAGAGCCCGGGGTATGATTCTCTGGTAATTCTTAGACTCTAACACCTTCTACATGGATGAATAATGCTCTGCTAATAAGCCAAGAGTTACTCGATAACAATTCCAGAGCCGGGTGTGGGATATATCTATCACAGTTGGTAAGCTTCCCAAAGTCACCTTACAATATAAGATGTGACCATTGCATTGCCGTCCTATTGAAAGTGAATGGTAAGAACACATTGCTGAAGATCCTGCTTATGTTTGTTACAGAACCTAAGAAACTCAATCAGACACTTTTCCAATTCCTTCCTTCCTGCCAGCTAGCTTTCACAGTACCAGAAGGCTATGCAGGCTTCCGGGAGAAGAGTATCAACAGTCTGGTCCACCTGTGGCCACACATTACAGTAGTGAAGGCAATCAAGTGCATTCTGATTGAATGTATAATCCAGATATAAACAATTCCAAAGAAAGAAACCTAGTACTAGGCAAAGAAACCTAGGCAAAGAAAAAATGCCTAGTACTGTAAATCTGTTCACCATTATGTGACTCAGGATTTAATAGGTACCAGAGGGGAACCAATGACTCTTACTTTGCTAAATGAATTAAACTTCCACATAAAAGAACCCTGTGATAAATTGAAAGCAGCACTAAGGTGTACATTAATAGTTATAAATGACTGCATTAAAAAGATGTCTAAAGTGAATAAATGATTGATGTAACTCAGGTCATCAAAATATGACATCAATGAACAATAATAAGCCAAGCTACAATTTGTAGAGAAAAATAATAAAAAAGAAGGAGATCAGCTCATGATGTGGGAATAAAGAGAACAAGGAAACAGTGAAAAAGAAGAAATGTTTCTTTGAAAAATCACATCTAATTAAGGAAGAAATGTTTATTTAAGGCAATGTGCATTACCTTAATGTTTATTTAATTACTTGATATTTATTTAATGCTACCTAAATGTTTATTTACAGTAAAAGTATAATAATAAAATTAAAGATAAAAGAAAGACATTAAAACAGATACCAATCATAATCAGAAAATCATTATGATACATTGAAATTTGAATACACTGGGAAACTTATGAAAAACTGAAAGAAATTCTACTAGCTATGTAACCTAAACAAAGGCATAAACTCTCAAAACAGATTTCCAATAATCAATAAGATAAAAGCAGCAATAAAATGTTGTCCACCTGTGAAATATCCCAGTTTAGATGTGGTCACTGTTAAAAGCAAGTAGAGTTTTAAAGAAATAACTGAAAAGCTTCTTTAAGTCTCCTGTAAAAGAAATGAGAGGAAATACACCAATCTATTTCATATTATATACCCACTAATAACTTCCTGTCAAAACCAGAAATATGTCACAAAGAGTAAGATAGCTCATGTTCTCAATTTAAAAAATTGTAAATTGAAACTTACAGCACATAAAAAAGTTCATTCCTACAAATCAAGTTGGGAAAATGCAAACACAATGCAAATTGTAGAGATGCAAACATGATACAACAGCCCAGAAAGTCAATGACAGAAATCACATGTTCTCATCAATAGAAACAGAAAAGGTGGTTTATAATGTACAATATTCCTTTTCACAATAAAAAAAGAAATTAGAATAAAAAAAACATGTCTCAACAGAAGAAAGGATATATAGAACAAATATATAGACAACATCATAGAAAATATTGGACTTTTAAGGATTTCTGCTTAAATCATTACTAAGCAAGGATGTCCTGTTTGTCCACTTTCAGATGTTCAGAGTGTGAAGACATAATAATTACAACACAACAATGGAAAGAAGAATGATAAAGAAAGTTACATGGGATGTCAAATTATTCTGATATGCCCGTACATAAGAGGCTAAAGACTACATATACAATGCATTGGCATGATACAGTGAGTAGCTTCATGTAAAGTACTGAGATGAGTGTTAGACTTCTCAGTCCTACATGATCTATCTATAGTAAAGCTTTTCTAAGCTTTGGAATGGTCTTCTAGACATAACAAAATCGGCTGATTGGAATTATGTATTGTGGAAAGAAGGAACTAGGCTAGTTTTAGCCTTACAGAACAGTCATCCTTTGCTCCACTCAAATTCTGAACTAACATCTTGAGGTAGTAAATAGAAGTCTCTTATAAGCTATGTACTTAGCAAAAACACTGGTGTGTATATATCACAAAGCACATTTGTATTTGCAGAGACACATACAAATGCAAACACGCACACGTGCGCATGCACACACACACGTGCGCGCGCGCACACACATATGCACAGAGACAGATACATACAGATGCACAGAAATAGACACACAGAAACATAAACATAAAGGCAAGCACACAAACACCATGCAGGTGAAAATACTATCACGATGCTAGGAGGAATGGACTAGAATAACACAAGAGAAGTCAGTACAGCATAGGGAAGCAAGAGTGAATGATGCTGAAGTACATAATACACTGCTATGAAAATGTCCTTATAAAACGCTAGTTATGTATAGTTAATATACTACAGTAAGTACAATATTAAAATCATAAATCAAGGGCAAAAAATGTTTATGGCCAAATATCCGCATGCATCAGCTATTTCCATGTGAACATTTCATGCAAACTGAAATTACCCAACTTTCTGAAACTGCCATGCTTGCGAGGTCTATAGAGAACAATGAAAGCTTGGTATTCTATGTTCATAGAATTATGTCTGCAAGTCACACTCCAATGGCTACACAGATTAGATTACAGAGTACGAGAAGTAATGAAATAATCCTGTTCATGAAAGTTTTCAGTTGGGACATTTTGATGGCATTGTACTGCTAAAAGTTGTTGTTCTCTCTAATGGCAAATGTGTTCATTTTAAAAAGACCATGATTGAGTGAAAGATTATGTGGAGTTTGGGGAAGAAATCATGCGATCTAATTTGTTGTACCAATTTATAATGCAGATATAAAAAGCATCAAATTCTCCCTCATGAAATTCACTTGAGTTTAGTGGAGCTTAATAAAATGCAAAGGAGAATAAATTACTAATACTAATTGGTATCCAAAGGCAAATGTGTGCTAATTTCCCCTATATCTAGAAAAGGAAAATGTGTATCAAGCCTATGAATATGCAAATTATGGCACTAACAACCTGCTTAATGACAAGGGCAAGTACAACCTGTTTCTGTTACATTATTCATTTTATATTTATTAAGAAATTTGAATACTTGATGTTTGCTGAACGGCCATAGAACAGGTGTTTTCTCCAGAAAATCTTGCCGTTTTAAAGCTGTTTGCCTCTAAAGGAACATAAGGGTAGATCGCTACACTGAGCAACTCTCACTGTAAATCCATCTTTTTAGGTTTAAAAATCACAATGTTTAACTTTTTCATGGCAACACTATATTTTGAAATAGCATGAAATTCTGTGATGTTTTATTAAGAGATGAAAATTATTATTCTTGGAAACTGCCTAATATTCCTGAAATCTCAGATTCCAACCTGACCCAGTATTAAAATGCATGTTATTTTGAGCACAATCATATGAACTTCATGGAGGTACTCACATACATTAGCTGCATATACATATAATAAAAGTAATTTCTCTGAAAATCAAATCAGATTTTGGATTAGATTTGAAGCCATTTGGTAAACCAATGGCTTCGTTTTATTTCATTTCATTTTCTTTTTAGTAAGGTTGGCCCCAGATGAGGAAGCATGTCCAGTACTGAACGTCTGGTCAAGAACACGTTTGGGAGCTCATAGTCCCGAGAGGTAAATTCACTATGTTTTTTTTCAAATGGACACAGATTCAAACTCACCTCCAAATCCATTTCCACTCCACATATGAGTGGAGCTTTCATAACTCACTATGTTTCCTTGCAGAGCGGGTGGTGGATAATGTAGCAATTCATAGCTAGTTAAGGTGCAGAGAATATATAACTGGGGATTTCTTAGCCAGAAATAGGGCAGCTATATCTTACCCCTCTCTGGGGCTCATAGCTGTCATAAAAAAGAGGCAAATGGACTGTACTAGTCAGACATATGGGAGTATATGAGGGGAAAAGTTGTTTCTGGACAAAGCAGAGACAACCACTGATGATGCCTATATGATGATAATAATTTCGATGCCCATAGAAGACTGGAACAAATCATCCTTTTGCGTAAAGAAAGACCTTCATGGACTTTTACTCCAAACTAAGGAAGTATTTGAAGATGATGACTTAGGGAGAGGTAAGTCAGTTTTCTTTAAAGTTGTGTTCCAGGAAGTTAGAACACGCTACTAGTAGATATTTTCACTCTCTGAAATATATTTACAGCAAAACTGAAGGTGACATTTTACAATTTTTTTTAAAAAAGGACTCAAAGTTGAGAGATAAGAGGTGGGTTATTTTGAGAGGAATTGAGAAAGAGCTGGGGTTGAATGTAGTGAAAAATAGGTTGTGTGAAATTTTCAAATCTAATCCAAAATAAATGTTTTATTTAATTAATACATACCTTAATTTAAGACCTTTTAATATTTATTTCATTTTAATTGATATCATTTAATCTTCTAAGTAATATCTATATCAAAATGAAGTTGGCCCCATTTATGAGAAAAACACTTAAGTAGACAATGAATGCATTTTTTTGTACTTTCTATGTCATGCAAATGGCCACAGAAGCAGATGCAAATACCCTGGGTAAAAGAGGAAGGGTGCGTGGCCCAAATCAGTGGTGGCAATAACAAGTAGCAATTTCTCCATACAAAAATCTTGATCTAAGCCAGAGTATTGTGATTTTTGTGTTAGGTTTATCTCTGTAACAGAGCAAGAAGAGCTGAAGTAAGGAACCATAAGCATTTTCTCAGATTGGATACTTTACGGATGCCAATCAGAGGGTTCTCAATTTGGTTATTGTCTATGAAAAAAGGAAATAAGGAAGGAAGAAGAGAGAGAGGAAGAGGGGTACCGGGAGGAGGAGAGCATAAAGAGGAGGAGAGGGAGAGAAAGAGAGAGGAAAGAAGGGAGAGACGCAAAGAGAGAAGAGATTGATAGATTGATTAATTCTTGAGACTGACAGATACCTCAGTGATTTAGGACTAAAGGAGTTCACAGAATCTGCAAATTTTCTACTGTCTAGAATAGATGATGTCCAACAATATATTTTCAGAAATTCCTTGAACAAACTAGGTAAAAATCCAAGGACCAATGAACCCAAGATCCAGTCTTTTTTTAGTATACATGTCCTGCAACACAAATGCTGACATATTGCTCTAAGGAAAGAACAGTATATGCAAAACAAGAAGGAGGCTGCAGAATATGTTATATATTTGTTCATGAGAATTAATGAATCCCCACAAATCACCAGGAACAGATTGACAAGAGACTCAGGCTCCTCTCTGGGAAAGAACATACTTCCAGGTCCAGTCTTCTCTCAGAAGAAAAAATACTTCTGGGTCCAGTGAAAATAGGAGTAATTAATAGTAACAAATAAATGATCACAATTGGAAAAGGATAAAATAAAAAATTTAATTAAAATGTTTTGACTAGAAAGAAAGAATGGAAGAACGAAAGAACAAAAGAAAGAAAGAAAGAAAGAAAGAAAGAAAGAAAGAAAGAAAGAAAGAAAGGAAGGAAGGAAGAAAGAGAGAGAGAGGGAGGGATAGAGGGAGGGAGGAAGGAAGGAAAGAAGGAAGGAAGGAAGGAAGGAAGGAAGGAAGGAAGGAAGGAGGGGAGGGAAATGAAAACCAGAACTATGAGAAAAATATGAAAGAAAAATTAAATAAATAACACTAATATTATAAATACAATTCCAAGGAATCGGAAGAAAACCAAACTCAATATTTTAATTCTCAAAGTAATGGAAAGCAGTTGAGAGAAGGGAGAAATATGTAAATTATATAGTAAACTAAGTATTTGTCTTTACGAACATCACATTCTTTTAAAATGATTTTTTTAGGAGTTTCCCACAGCCTTTTCATGATATTAAGAATCGTCCATGAATCATTTTGTGTTCTGCAAGTCCAAATGGAATGTAGACATCAGTGATGCACTGTTCTTACATAAGTCAACTCTACACTCTGATCACCCCTGCCTAACCTACATGGTCTAGTTTAGGACTCAGACCACAAAAGATTTCCATGTTAGATAACAAGCCACTCACCTCATTCTGATCTTTGCCTGACCTCAATCTGTGTAATTGTTGCAGACTTATTAATATGTAAACACCTTCTTATTTCTTTCTCTCATGTACCTGCATATCGTATATCACAATATTGTTTTTAATGTACACACTTGCCATATTAAACACTAGAATGAATTAATTTGCTATTTATGATTGGTAATTATAATATTTCAGGTTTCAAACTTTGTACTACTGACAAAACAGAAAGATAGCTACACGCATCCAGTGCCCTGAGCAGACCTTGGGCACAACACAGTCCCACAACACCCAGAGATAACCCAACCACACCCAAGATCACATGTGAGGATGCCATAACACCCAGAGTGACTGGGACCCAAGAGATCCAGGGACACAGGAACCCCAGCTAGGACAGTGGTCCAGGTTCCTTCCAGTTTGAACCTGGACCCGAAGCAGACCTAGGATGCCAGCTCTGTATATGCTCTTACAACCCTGAGGGAGAGCCTGATTCCCAGATGCTCTGAAATGCCTAGGATCAAAGGTGCTCTGACACTCCCAGGATCACAGGATCATAGGATGACAGAGGAAGCTCGAGTCCCAAGAGATTGGGATCACAGTTGAGGCTACAATATCTTCCCCAACACCCTGCATATCCAGGATTCCCACAGGATCCAGGGAAACACAAACCCCCGCTCAGCGAGCGGCATGGATTCCTTCCAGATTGCACCTGAGAAAAACCCAGGGTTCTGGCTCCACAATCACTCCTGCAACACCCTGAAAAAGCTTGACTCCCAGGACATCTGACACAAAAGGATTCAGGAGCTTGGTCACACCAGGATTTCAGGATCCCAGAGGCAGCTTGTCTCCCTTGAACTCTGACACACCCAGGATCTCAGGATCACAGGATCCCAGAATCACAGGATCACAGAGACAGCTGGATTCTCAGGAGTTCTGACAAAATGATGATCTCAGGAAGGATAGGTTCCAGTCAGAGACAGCAAGGGCAGGTAGCACTTGACTTAAACAGATGGTGGGAGGCAAGCACCAGAATATAACCAACAGAAACTAAGGATAATTTGCATTATCCGAACCAAGATCTCTCACTATAGCAAATCCAAAATACCCCATCACACTGAAAAGCAAGAGGTGAATTTACAATCACATCTCATGATGACTATAGAGAAATTTAAGAAGGACACAAATAACTCCCTTAAAGAAATAAAGGACAACACAGGTAAACAGATGGAAGCCATTGCAGAGGAAACACAAAAATTCCTTAAAGAATTAAAGGAAAACACAACCAAAAAGGTAAAGGAATTGAACAAATCTATCTAGGATCTAAAAATGGAAATAGAAACAATAAAAAAATAAAAAAGGGAGAAAACCCTGGAGATAGAAAACCTAGGAAAGAGTTCAGGAGTCATAGATATAAGCATCACCAACAGAGTAAAAGACATAAAACAGAAAATCTCAGAGGCAGAAGACCGCATAGAATACATTGACACAACAGTAAAAGAAAATGCAAATAGCAAAAACTTAACCAAAAACTTCCAGGAAATCCAGGAAACAATGAGAAGACCAAACCTAAGGATAATAGGTATAGAAGAGAGCAAAGATTCCCAACCTAAAGGGCTAGTAAATATCTTCAACAAAATAATAGAAGAAAACTTCCCTAACCTGAAGAAAAAAAAAAAGATGCTCATGAACATACAAGTCGACAGAAATGGAAATAGACTGGACCAGAAAAGAAACTGCTTCCCTCACATAATAATCAAAACAGCAAAAGCACAAAACAAAGAAAATATTAAGAGCAGTAGAAGAAAAAAGTTCAAGAAACATATACAGGCAGACCTATCAGAATTACACCAGACTTCTCACCAGAGAATCTGTAAGCCAGAAGATCCTCAGCAGATTTCATATACATCCTAAGAGAACACAAATGCCAAACCAGGCTATTATACCTAACACTACTTCCAATTCACATAGATGGAAACAAGATATTCTATGACAAAACCAAATTTACCCAATATGTTTCTATAAACCCAGACCTACCAAGGATACTGGGTGGAAAACTCCAACTCAAGGAGGGAAACTATACCCCAGAAAAAAAAAAAGTAATCTTCTTGTAACAAACCAAAAAGAAGGTAACCACACAAACATAATTTCAACTGTAACAACACAAATAACAGGTGACAACAATCACTTTTCCTTAATATCTCTTAACATAAGTAGACTCAATTCCCCAGTAAGAAGAGATTGACTGGATACATAAACAGGACCCAGCATTTGGCTTCATACAAGAAACATACCTCAGTGACAAAGATAGACATTATCTTAGAGTAATGTAGAAAATGTTTTTTTTCTAAGCAAGAGGTTCCAAGAAACAAGCCGGAGTAGCAATTTAATATAGAATAAAATCAATTTTCCATCAAACATTATCAAAAAGATAAGGAAGGACACTTCATACTCATCAAAGGAAAAATCTACTATGACAAACTCTCACTTCTGAATATCTATGTGCCAAAGGCAAGGGCACCTCCATTCATAAAAGAACCCATACTAAAGCTCAAAGCACACATTGAACCCCACACAGTAACCGTAGGAGATTTCAACACCCCACTTGCATCACTGGACAAACCGTGGAAACAGAAACTAGACAGAGACACCGTGAAACTAACAGACTGTATGAACTAAATAGACTTAACATATCTATAGAACATTTAACCTAAAACAAAAGAATATATCTTCTTCTCCGTACCTCATGGTACCTTCTCCAAAATTGACCAAATAATCAGTCACAATATAGGCCTCAACAGATACAAGAAGTTTGAAATAATCTCATGCATCCTATTAAATCACCATGGAATAACAATGGTGGTCTTCAATAACAACAAAAACCCACATACATATAGAAGCTGATGACTCTCCACTCAAAAAAAACTTGGTCTAGGAAGAAATAAAGAAAGCAATAAAAGACTTTTGAGAATTCAATGAAAATGAAGGCAACAAAGCAAAATTTATGAAACACAATGAAAGCAGGGCTAAGAGGAAAATACATAGCTCTGTCAGCCACCCGCCCAAAAAAAACAAAACAAAACAAAAAACAAAAGAAACAAAACAAAAAAAACAAACAAAAAAATCCCTGGAGACAGCATACTCCAGCAGCTTGACAGCACACCTGGGAGCTCGAGAATAAAAAGAAGGACATACACCCAGGAGGAGTAGACAGCAAGAATTAATCAAAGTCAGCGCTAAAATCAACCAAATACAAACAATAAGAATTATACAAAGAATCAACAAAACCAGGAGGTGATTCTTTAAGAAAATCAACAAGATCGATACACCCTTAACCAGACTAACCAGCGGGCACAGAGACAGTATCCAAATTAACCAAATCAGAAATGAAAACGGGAGACAAAACAACCAAAACTCAGGAAATTTAAAAAGAGAATCATCAGATTTTAAAAAACAAGCCTCTGCTCAACAAAACTGGAAAATACGGATGAAATGGATAATTTTCTAGACAGATACCAGGTACCAAAGCTAAATCAGGATCAGATAAACATTCTAAACAGTTCCAAAAACCCTAAAGAAATACAAGCGGTCACTAAAAAACTCAACCAAGAAAAGCCCAGAACCAGATGTGTTTAGTGAAGAATTCTATCAGACTCTCATAGAAGGCCTAACACCAATACTCTCCAAACTATTCACAAAATAGAAACAGAAGGAGCACTTCCCAATTCCTTCTATGAAGCCATAATTTTAATTGTACCTAAACCATACAAAGATTCAACAAAGAAAGAGGACTAAAGACCAATTTACCTCATGAATATGGATGTAAAAATACTTAACGAAATTCTTGCAAACAAAATCCAAGAACACATCAAAACAATCATCCACCATTATCAAGTAGGCTTCATCCTAGGGATGCAAGAATGGTTCAATATATAGAAATTCATCAATGTAATCCACTATATAAACAAGCTAAGAAAAGAAACACATGATCATTTCATTAAATGCTGAGGAAGCATTTGACAAAGTTCAATACCCCTTCATGGTAACAGTCTTGGAAAGTCAGTAAGTCAAGACCCACACCTAAACATAATAAAAGCAATATACAGCAAACCAGTAGCCAAAATCAAACTAAATGGAGGGAAACTTGAAGCAATCCGACTAAAATCAGGGACCAGACAAAGCTGTCCACTCTCTCCTTACATATTCAATATAGTAATTGAAGTCCTAGCCAGAGCAAGTAGACAACAAAAAGAGGTCAAAGGGATACACATTGGACAGGAAGACGTCAAAATATCCCTATTTGCAGATGATATGATCATATACTTAAGTGACCCCAAAAATTCGACGAAAGAACTCCTTCAGCTGATAACAACTTTAGCAAACAGGAATAAAAAATTAACTCAAACAAATGAGCAGCCTTCCTCTACCCAAAGATTAAACAGTCTGAGAGAGAAATTAGGAAAAAGACAGCCTTTACAATAGCCACAAATAATATAAAATACCTTTGTGTGACTCTAACCAAGCAAGTGAAAGATGACAAGAACTTTGAGTCTCTGAAGAAAGAAACTGAAGAAGATCTCAGAAGATGGAAAGATCTCCCATGTTCATGGATTTGCAGAATTAATATAGTAAAAATAGCCATTTTGTCAAAAGCAATAAACTGATACAATGTAATACCCATCAACATTCCAACTCAATTCATCATAAAATTAGAAAGAGCTATTTGCAAATACATTTGGAAAAGCAAAAAAAAAAACCCAGGGTAGAAAAAAATTTCTCAACTATAAAAGACCTTCTCGAGGAATAAGCAGCCCTGATCTCAGGCAGTATACAGAGCAATAGTAATAAAACCTGTAGGGTATTGGTACTGAACCAGGCAGATAGATCAATGGAATAGAATTGAAGACCAGACATGAACCCATATACCTTTGGTCATTTGATCTTTAAAAGAGGACCTAAAACTATCTAATGGAAAAAAAGAGCATTTTCAACAAATGGGGCTGGTTTAACTGGAGGTCAGCATGTAGAAGAATGCAAATTGATCCATTCTTATCTCCTTGGACATAGCTGAAGACCAAGTGGAATACAGATACTCACATAAAACCAGAAACAATGAAACAGGCACATGGGAAAATTTCCTGAACAGAACATGAATGTCTTATGCTCTAAGATCAAGAATCGACAAATTGGACCTCACAAAATTACACAGCTTCTGTAAGGCAAAGAACAATGTCAATCGGAAAACTCGGCCACCAACAGATTGGGAAAAGGTCTTTACCAGCCCTACATCCAGTAGAGGACTAATATCTAACATATATAATGACCTCAATAAGTTAGACTCCAGAAGATTAAATAATCTTATTTAAAATAGGGGCTACAGAGCTAAACAAAGAATTCTCAACTGAAGAATAACAAATGGTTGAGAAGCACCTAAAGAAATGTTCAACATCTTTAGTCATTAGGGAAATGAAAATCAACACAACCCTGAGATACAGCCTCATACTGGTCAGAATGGCTACAATCAAAAATTCATGTGACAGGAGATGCTGATGAGGATGTGGAGAAATAGAACACTGCTCCCTTGTTGGTAGGAATGCAAGCTGCTATGACTACTCTAGAACAAGTGACTCCTTATAAAATTGGGCATAGTACTACCTGAGGACCCAGCTATAATACTCCTGGGAATATACCCAAAAGATGTTCCAACATATAATGAGAACACATGTTATACTGTGTTCATAGCAGCCTTATTTATAATAGCCAGAAGCTGGAAAAAACCCAGATGTCGTTCAACAATGGAATAGATACAGAAAATGTGGTACATTTACACAATTGAGTACTACACAGCTATTAAAAACAATGATTTCATGAAATTCTTAGGCAAATGACTGGAATTGGAAAATATCCTGAGTGAGGTAACCCAATCAGATAAGAACACAATAATGTTCTTACTGATAGCTGGATATGAGCTCCAAAGTTTGGAACACCCAATATACAATTTACAGACCACATGAAGCTCAAGAAGAAGAATGACAAAAGTGTATATGCTTCAGTCCTTCTTAGAAAGGGAACAAAATACCCACAGGGGGAAATATAGAGACAAAGTGTGGAGCAGAGACGGAAGGAAAGGCCATCCAGGGACTGCCCCACCTAGGGATTCATCCCATATACAGTCACCAAACCCAGACACTATTGTGGATGCCAAGAAGATCATGATGACATAGCTATCTCCTGAGAGACTCTGCTAGAGCCATTCAAATTCAAAAGCAGATGCTTGCAGCCATCCATTGGACTGAGAATGGGGTCCCCAATGGTGTAGTAGGAGAAAGAACTGAAGGAGCTGAAGGTGTTTTAATCCCATATGAAAAACATCAATATAAACCAACCAGAAACCCCTGAGCTCCTAGATACTAAACCACTAACCAAAGAGTATATGTAGCAGCCACATATTATTAGGCATCAATGAGAGGAGATGCCCTAGTCCTGTGAAGCTCAATGTTGCAGTATAGGAGAATGCCAGGGTGTGGTGGGTGAGGGAACACCCTCATAGAAGCAGGGGGAAGGGGTATGGGATAGGGCATTTCCAGAGGGGAAACCTCAAGAAAGAAGAAGCAAGGCTATTGCTTTCATGGATAAAACTGAGAACATTTGTGAAAATATAGATGCAAAAACTTCACTATACAGTTCAGTAGAAAGGTTACAAACCTTAAATGAAGTATACCTTATATGGCACTATATTTGAAAAGTTGATCCAAGTAAACTTGTGAGAAAAAAATAATGTAAAATCAGTCAGAACTACAAGAAGACTGGTTTGGATGGGACAAAACCCCACAGATTTAAGAATATTAAGCAGATGTTAATATTTTAAGGCAAACAAAGCACTCATTTACATGGATACACACACCACCTAGAATGGAATATCATACATGCACATATGTGCATTGAGTTAAACATTCACTTAAGTATTATGTGTGGTTATTTAAATTTTACGTTATTTGAACACATATTTATACTAAATAAACTACTGCCATTTTAAGAAACCATAGGCATCCCTCATTGACAAGAGGGAGACAAAATAGTTACATAAATGGCTTCTTTACTGATGACAGAAAAGTAGTGCTAGTCATAGCTTATTGACAAGGCACTCATTGAATGATGTTTCTTTAATACATCACAATTTTCTGTATTGAGTTACTCTCATCCTGCTGACGATCCTCAAGTAGAACAATCCTGACATTTTAGAGAATTTTGTATTGCTTTTTCATAACCCTTCTCTAAGCTACACATTCTATGTTTTGTAAAATATGTGTGGGGGAACCAAGCAAAAGAATGAAGAACACCATTTCTGAAAACATTTCTAGCTATGAATGTCAAAAGCACATATGATATTCTGTATAATGACTCTACAGTAAGAAGGCACTGGAATTTCAATATAATATATAATTGTACAATACATTATACAGTATATTATTCTCCTTTTTCACTGTTTGCATTTACAGTAAAATAAAGTAATAAATAATAATGATTATCATCAAGAGCTGAAATGATGGTTATTTTTAAGTTTTTAATATATAAGATACATAGTAAAGATGGACTTTGAGTGTGATAACAAAAATATTACTATCAAGGTGATACAGTTGCTCCACTCACAGAGATTGGTTACTGGCATTGCATTTTCCATAGTAGATTTATGTTATATTTCTGCAGAATTTTAAAGAGTTCATTGGACTCTAAAAAATGAGTCTTGAGATGAGCTCTTTATTTCCACTTCAGGGAGCTAAGAACCTGCTCACCTTCCTGTGGATTAAATTTCCACACAGCATCTATAGCATATTTACATTTTTCTCACCAATCATGGATGACATATCTATAGTAATTAACATCATTTCTTCAAAGTGCTCTTCTAATTAATAAAATCATATAAGTAGAGGAAAAATCAAGAATTTGCTGAAATGCAGAATGTTATTTGATATGCAATATTACCTTGTGTAGGAGACCGAGCTCCACACAGAATTAGTATAAGTTTATGTCTTCATCTTAAATTTTGTGATATTATTTTTAACAGCTGAGAAATTGCTTATGAAATTATTTCACTATTTTCTTCTTATGTTAGCATCTGACTACATATACCAATGTAGTTTATATTTAGTATTTTAAGATGTATGCACATGTATACTTACACACACACACACACACACACACACACACACACACCCTTTCCTCAAAACTAAACTTAGTCTCTTTTTCAAAATCATGGGTACAATAAAAACAGTTCTGAATAATCTTTTTTGAATTTACAAGGCAGAAAGTCCTCTGCACCATGCAAATTAGAGCCAAATCTCTTTCCCTAAAAATAGGGAATTACTGTGGATTACATTTCACTCTTTCCCTTGCAGTAAAAGTTTATTACACTTGCATTTAACACAGACAGAAGAACTTTACAGTCAATTTCTCCTTTAACATATGAAATATAGATGTTTCTAAAGGCCAGCTTCTTTCCTTCAGGCACATTTATGTTAGAAATAGTGTAATCACAGAAAATATCCCTGTAACGAATTTTAAAGCACTGAGACCCATTATGAGTAGTAAATTTGTATACATTTACAGATAACTCTAAACACTGATTATTTTAAATTGTTTATGTAAAAGTGAAATCATATACTTTAAAAAATGGAATTCAAGTTGATCTGAGAAAGTATAAACAAATGGATTTAAACGAACACTGCAAGATAAACATGTTGTACACTAACTTGTAATGATGTCATTATAACTTTCAGCTAGTGGAGGATGACATCTATAAATCTTCCTATGGAATAACTTAATTACATTATTAAAAAGTTACCTAAGAAGAATTGTTTAGGTCATCACAATCTTTACTGAAGACTTGGTGTATTGTGGAGCAGAGACTGAAGGAAAGGCCATCCAAAGACTGCCCCACCAGGTGATCCGTCCCATATCCAGCCACCAAACCTAGACACTATTGGTGATTCAAAGAAATGCTTGCTGACAGGAGCCTAATATGGATGAGAGGCTCTGCCAGAGACTGACAAATACAGAGGCAGATGCTCCCAGACAACCATTGAACTGAGAATGGAGGACTTAGAGAAAGGACTGAAGGAACTGAAGGTGTTTACAACCCCATTGTTTAGGAAGAAAAACAGCAATATCAAACAACCAGATCTCCCCAGAGCTCCAGGGATTAAACCACCAAACAAAGAGTACATATGGAGGGACCATGGCTCCAGTCACATAAGTAGCAGAGGATGGCATTGTTTAGCATCCATAACAGGAGAAGCCCTTGATCCTGTGAGGCTCATTTCCACAGTGTAGGCGAATGCCAGTATACTGAGGTGGGGAGTGCCAGTATATTGAGGTTAGGTGGGGATGGGAGCATCTTCATAGAGGCAGGGGAAGGAGAGGGGTGATGGGAGACAGGGAAAATAGGATAACATTTGAAATATAAAAAAAAATCCAAAAAAAGATGTTTTACAACATATAATTAAGAACAGTAATGAGGGAGAATCCTGCTGCTAAGAGTATCTAAGCCAGATACCGCCCGGACCTGAGAGGAACCGGTCAACAGTTCTCTGCACCCAAATCCCGTGGGAGGGAGAACTAAACCTTCAGACTGGCAGACACGCCTGGGTAGCCAGAAGAGACTACACTCTGCCCACATTTCTGAATCCAGAGGGAAACACCTAAGGCCATCTGGGACCCCAGTGCACAGGGGCTCCAGGAAAAGGCAGTGCAGGTCCTCCTGGTTGCTGCCCTCACCGAGAGCTCAAGAGCAGCCTCCCACGAGCAACTTGAACTGTGGGACCACAGGTAAGATCAACTTTTCTGCTGCAAGTGACCTGCCTGGTAAACTCAGGACACAGGCCCACAGGAACAGCTGAAGACCAGTAGACATGAAAGACTACACACCCAAAAGCAGAACACTCTGTTCCCATAACTGGCTGAAAGAAAACAGGAAAACCGGTCTACAACACTACACACAGGCCTTTAGGACGGTCTAGCCACTGTCAGAAAAGGCAGAACAAGGTAACACCAGAGACAACCTGATGGCGAGAGGCAAGAGCAGGAAACCAAGCAACAGAAACCAAGACTACTTGGGAACATCTGAGCCCAATTCTCCCACCAAAGCAAACACTGAATATCCAAACACACCAAAAAAGCAAGATCTAGATTTAAAATCACATTTTATCATGATGGGGGAGGACTTCAAGAAAGACATGGAGAACTCCCTTAGAGAAACTCAGGAAAATATGAATAAACAAGTAGAAGCCTATAGAGAGGAATCACAAAAAACCCTGAAAGAATTCCAGGAAAACACAATCAAACAGTTGAAGGAATTAAAAATGGAAATAGAGGCAATAAAGAAAGGACACAGGGAAACAACCCTGGGTATAGAAAAACAAAGGAAGGGACAAGGAGCCATAGATACAAGCTTCACCAACAGAATACAAGAGATAGAAGAGACAATCTCAGGAGCAGAAGATTCCATAGAAATCATCTACACAACGGTCAAAGATAATGTAAAACGGAAAAAGCTACTGGTCCAAAACATATAGGAAATCCAGGACTCAATAAGAAGATCAAACCTAAGGATAATAGGTATAGAAGAGAGTAAAGACTCCCAGCTCAAAGGACCAGTAAATATCTTCAACAAAATCATAGAAGAAAACTTCCCTAACCTAAAGAAAGATATGCCCATAAACATACAAGAAGCCTACAGAACTCCAAATAGATTGGACCAGAAAAGAAACTCCTCCTGTCACATATTAGTCAAAACACAAAATGCACAAAATAAAGAGAGAATATTAAAAGCAGTCAGGGAAAATGTCAAGTAACATATAAAGGCAGACCTATCAGAATCACACCAGACTTTTCCCCAGAGACTATGAAAACCAGAAGATCTTGGAGAGATGTCATACAGACCCTAAGAGAACACAAATGCCAGCCCAGGTTACTGTATCCTGAAAAACTCTCAATTAACATAGATGGAGAAACCAAGATATTCCATGACAAAACCAAATTTACACAATATCATTCTACAAATCCAGCGCTACAAAGGATAATAAATAGTAAAGCCCAATATAAGGCGACAAGCTACAGCCTACAAAAAGCAAGAAACTAATCGTCTTGGCAACAAACAAAGAGAAGAAAAGCACAAAAACATAATCTCCCATCCAAATATGAATATAACAGGAAGCAATAATCACTATTCCTTAATATTTCTCAACATCAGTGGTCTCAACTCTCCAATAAAGACATAGATTAACAAACTGGATATGCAATGAGGACCCTGCAATCTGCTGCATAGAGGAAACACACATCAGAGAAAAAGACAGACACTACCTCAGAGTGAAAGGTTGGAAAACAACTTTCCAAGCAAATGGTCTGAACAAGGAAGCTGGAGTAGCCATTTTAGTATCGAATAAAATCGATTTTCAACTAAAAGCCATCAAAAAAGATAAGGAAGGACACTTCATATTCAGCAAAGGAAAAATCCACCAAGATGAATTCTCAATCCTAAATATCTATGCCCCAAATACAAGGGCACATACATACGTAAAAGAAACCTTACTAAAGCTCAAAACACACATTGCACCTCACACAATAATAGTAGGAGATTTAAACACCCCACTCTCTTCAATGGACAGGTCATGGAAACAGAAATTAAACAGAGACGTAGATAGACTAAGAGAAATCATGAACAAAATGAACTTAACAGATATTTATAGAACATTCTATCCTAAAACAACAGGATATACATTCTTCTCAGCACCTCATGGTACTTTCTCCAAATTGACCATATAATTGGTCAAAAAACAGGCCTCAACAGATACAGAAAGATAGAAATAATTCCATGCATCCTATCAGACCACCATGGGCTAAAGATGGTCTTCAATAACAATAAGGGAAGAATGCCTACATATACATGGAAATTGAACAATGCTCTACTCAAGGATAACCTAGTCAAGGAAGAAATAAAGAAAGAAATTAAAGACTTCTTAGAATTTAATGAAAATGAAGGTACAACATACCCAAACTTATGGGACACAATGAAAGCTGTGCTAAGAGGAAAACTCATAGCTCTGAGTGCCTGCAGAAAAAAACAGGAAGGAGCATATGTCACCAGCTTGACAGCACACCTAAACTCTAGAAGAAAAAGAAGCAAATACACGCAGGAGGAGTGGAAGGCAGAAAATAATCAAACTCAGAGCTGAAATCAACCAAGTAGAAAGAAAAAGACCATAGAAAGAATCAAGAGAACCAAAAGTTGGTTCTTTGAAAAAATCAACAAGATAGATAAACCGTTAGCCAGACTAACGAGAGGACACAGAGAGTGTTTCCCAATTAACAAAATCAGAAATGAAAAGGGAGACATAACTACAGAATCAGAGGAAATTCGAAAATACATCAGATTCTAATATAAAAGCCTATATTCAACAAAACTTGAAAATCTGCAGGAAATGGACACTTTCCTAGACAGATAAGAGGTACTGAAGTTAAATCAGGAACAGATAAACCATTTAAACAACCCCATAATTTATAATGAAATAGAGGCAATCATTAAAGGTCTCCCAACCAAAAAGAGCCCAGGTCCAGATGGGTTTAGTGCAGAATTCTATCAGACCTTCATAGAAGACCTCATACCAATTTTATCCAAACTATTCCACAAAATTGAAACAGATGGAGCGCTACTGAATTCCTTCTATGAAGCCACAATTACTCTTATACCTAAACCACAGAAAGACCCAAAAAAGAAAGAGAACTTCAGACCAATTTCCCTTATGAATATCGATGCAAAAATACTCAATAAAATTCTGGCAAACTACATCCAAGAGCATATCAAAACAATCATCCATCATGATCAAGTAGGCTTCATCCCAGGCATGCAGGGATGTTTTAATAGGCGGAAAACCATCAACGTGATCCATTATATAAACAAACTGAAAGAACAAAACCACATGATCCTTTCATTAGATGCTAAGAAAGCATTTGACAAAATTAACACCCGTTCATGATAAAAGTCCTGGAAAGAATAGGAATTCAAGGCCCATACCTAAACATAGTAAAAGCCACATACAGCAAATCAGTAGTTATAATAAACTAAATGGAGGGAAACTTGAAGCAATCCCACTAAAATCAGGGACTAAACAAGGCTGCCCACTCTCTCCCTACTTATTCAATATAGTTCTTGAAGTTCTAGCCAGAGGAATCAGACAACAAAAGGAGATAAAGGCGATACAGATTGGAAAAGAAGAAGTCAAAATATCACTATTTGCAGATAATATAATAGGATATTTAACTGATCCCAAAAGATCCACCAGAGAACTACGAAACCTGATAAACACCTTCAGCAAAGTTGGCTGGGTATAAAATTAACTCAAATAAATCAGTAGCCTTCCTCTACACAAAAGAGAAACAAGCCGAGAGAAAAATTAGGGAAATGACACCCTTCATATTAGTCTCAAATAATATAAAATACCTCGGTATGACTTTAACCAAGCAAGTTAAAGATCTGTATAATATGAACTTCAAGCCTCTGAAGAAAGAAATTGAAGAAGACCTCAGAAGATGGAAAGATCTCCCATGCTCATGGATTGGCAGGATTAACATAGTAAAAATGGCCATTTTACCAAAAGCAATCTACAGATTCAATGCAGTCACCAATCAAACTCTTCAGAGAGTTAAATAGAACAATTTGCAAAATCATCTGCAATAGCAAAAAACCCAGGATACCTAAAACTATCCTCAACAATAAAAGGACTTCTGGGGGAATCATTATCCCTGAACTGAAGCAGTATTACAAAGCAATAGCAATATAAACTGCATGGTATTGGTACAGAGTCAGACAGATAGACCAGTGGAATAGAATTGAAAACCCAGAAATGAACCCAAACACCTATGGTCACTTGACTTTTGACAAAGGAGCCAAAACCATCCAATGGAAAAAAGATAGCATTTTCAGCAAATGGTGCTGGTTCAACTGGAGGTCAACATGGAGAAGAATGCAGATCGATCCATGCTTATCACCCTGTACAAAGCTTAAGTCTAAGTGGATCAAGGACCTCCACATCAAACCAGATGCACTCCAACTAATAGAAAAAAAGGTGGGGAAGCATTTCGAACACATGAGCATTGGAGACAATTTCCTGAACAAAACACCAATGGCTTATGCTCTAAGATCAAGAATCAACAAATGGGATCTCATAAAACTGCAAAGCTTCTGTAAGGCAAAGGACACTGTGGTTAGGACAAAACAGCAACCAACAGATTGGGAAAAGATCTTTACCAATCCTACAATAGATAGAGGGATTATATCCAAAATATACAAAGAACTGAAGAAGTTAGACCGCAGGGAGACAAATAACCCTATTAAAAACGGGGTTCAGAGCTAAACAAAGAATTCACAGCTGAGGAATTCTGAATGGCTGAGAAACACCTAAAGAAATGTTCAACATCTTTAGTCATAAGGGAAATGCAAATCAAAACAACCCTGAGATTTCCCCTCACACCAATGACAATGGCTAAGATCAAAAACTCAGGTGACAGCAAATGCTGGCAAGGATGTGGAGAAAGAGGAACACTCCTCCATTGTTGGTGGGATTGCAGACTGGTACAACCATTCTGGAAATCAGTCTGGAGGTTCCTCAGAAAATTAGACATTGAACTACCTGCGGACCCAGCTATACTTGTCTTGGGCATATAGCCAAACGATGCCCCAACATATAACAAAGACACATGCTCCACTATGTTCATAGCAGAACATATTTATAATAACCAGAAGCTGAAAAGAACCCAGATGCTCTTCAACAGAGGAATGGATACAGAAAATGTGGTACATCTACACAATGGAATATTACTCATCTATCAAAAACAATGCCATTATGAAATTCATAGGCTAATGGATGGAACTGGAAAATATCATCCTGAGTGAGGTAACCCAATCACAGAACAACACACATGCTGTGCACTCATTGATAAGTGGCTATTAGCCCAAATACTTGAATTACCCTAAATGCATAGAACACATGAAAGTCAAGAAGGGTGATCAAAATTCGAATGCTTCACTCCTTCTTTAAAGGGGGAACAAGAATACCCTTGGCACAAAATAGGGAGGCAAAGTTTAGAATAGAGGCATAAGGAACACTCATTCAGAGCCTGCCCCACATGTGGCCCATACATGTACAGCCACCAAACTAGATAAGATGGATGAAGCAAAGAAGTGCAGGCCAACAGGAACCGGATGTAGATCTCTCCTGAGAGACACAACCAGAATACAGCAAGTACATAGGAGAATGCCAGCAGCAAACCATTGAATTTGAGAATGGGATCCCCGTTGAAGGAATCAGGGAAAGGACTGGAAGAGCTTGAAGGGGCTTGAGACTCCTTATGAACAACAATGCCAACCAACCAGAGCTTCCAGGGACTAAGCCACTACCCAAAGACTATACATGGACTGACCCTGGACTCCAACCTCATAGGTAGCAATGAATAGCCCAGTAAGAGCACAAGTGGAAGGGGAAGCCCTTGGTCCTGCCAAGACTGAACCCCCAGTGAACGTGATTGTTTGGGGGAGGGTGGTAACGGAGGGAGGATGGGGAAGGGAAGCCTATATAGAAGGGGATGGGGAGGGGTGATAGGGATGTTGGCCCGGAAATCGGGAAGGGGAATAATAATTGAAATGTAAATAAGAAATACTCAATTTAATAAAGAAAAAAATAGAACAGTACTGAGCATTCTATTAATTTAATTCTTTTGAATGAACATATGATAAGTAGAGAATTCCTCATTAACTTAACTAATGTCCTTCTGAGGAAATAAACCCAATTGTACAAGAAACATATAAGTAATGTTCCAAGGTCCTTATAATTAGAGTTAATAATTTAATATATCATTAAGTTTTTTAGAAATATATATAAAAAATAATGAAAAGAAAGTTTGGTTCCTACTCAATTAGTACACCGACAAGAAAGTTATAATTTGTGAAGTATTTTGTACCATAATAAAAGGAAACAAAAATAAAACAAATGCCAAAAATAAATTAAATTTCATATTAACTTATATGTTACTGATGAATTTTTAAATAAGTCAGAACCCATTAAATCTACACCACAATATCATAAACTATTAATCATTTCCATAGTTTCTTTCTTCCTGATGTCCCTGTATATATTGTTAGTATTACCTCTATAATTATTTAGATTGCAATTTAATGTTGTTAAGAACTGATCCATGCTACTAATAGATCCTAAATCATAAATATTTTGCCTAATTGAAATTGTATTCTTAAACCAGTTTTTCGATTTCATGTTTTCTCCCTCCTGTGACACCAATCCCATTCTCCTTCAATATATGTGACTATTCCTAGAAGTGCACGCAACCTTGTCAAATGGTATGATTGAGGTTCTTTCTCCCAGTGTATGTCTAAGATATTGGTAGTTAATGATATTTGGACAGTGTGATTAAAAGATATTTTTGTTCCAAGAATTCAACTGAAGGAACTAAAATCTGTCACATACTTAGGGGTAAAGGGAAGCAGCAGGCTGAAATATTCCTTTAGTTGCAGTAAATATTTCCTCTATTTTAGGATTATGAAAATATTGCTTATTAAGTCCAACAATGATTAACTATGTAAAATAACATTAGCTTTTCCTAGTGCATTAATATTTGTGCCTGTCACTATACCTGACCCTATTAATCTTCTCATATATGATAAGTACATGTCAGTCACTGTAACATATCAAAACACAAAAGATATAGAATCAAAGGATCCCTTCAATTTCTCAGACATCAAATGTTACATAAATAGAAATTGACTTAAAGAAGAAATGACATAAAACTTTTAAAAGTTGAGAAGAAGGTATATTCTTTCATTTTATGGTGAAATGTTCTATAGATATCTGTTAAATAAATTTGGATCATAACTTCCATTCATTTCATTGTGTCTCTGCTTAGTTTCTGTTTCCATATTCAGTCCATTGATGAGTGGGCTGTTGAAGTCTCCTACTATATTGTCTGAGGTGCAATGTGTGCTTTGAGCTTTAGTAAAGTTTCTTTTATGAATGAGGGTGCCCTTGCATTTGGAGCATAGATGTTCCAAATAGAGAGTTTCACCTTGGCATATTTTTCTATGATGAGTATGAAGTGTCCTTCCTTATATTTTTTGATAACTTTTACTTGAAAGTCAATTTGATTAGATATTAGAATGGCTACTCCACCTGGTTTCTTGGGGCCATTTGTTTGGAAAGTTTTTTCTAGCTCTTTAAGGTAGTGTCTGTCTCTATCACTGATGTGTGTTTACTGTATGCAACAAACAGTTGAGGCCTGTTTATGTATCCAGTCTGTTAATGTAAGTCTTTTTATTGGAGAACTGAGTCCATTGATGCTGAGATATTAAGGAATAGTGATTGTTGCTTCTTGTTATTTTTGTTGTTCAAGGTGTAATTGTGTTTGTGTGACTCTCTTCCTTTATGTTTGTGGCAACAAGATTACTTTCTTGCTTTTTCTAGGGTGTAGTTTCCCTCCTTGTGTTGGAGTTTTCATCTATTATCCTTAGAAAGGCTGGACTTGCTTTTCAAATTTGGTTTTCTCATTGAATATCTTGGTCTTTCCACTAAAAGAGTCTACCTTATTCTCGGAACTTCATGGTATCTTCCTCAAAATTTGCCATATATTTCTTCACAAAACAAGCATCAGCACATATAAGAATATTGAAATAATCCTATACATCCTTTCAGATCACCGTGGACTAAGGCTGGTCTTCAATAACAACAAAAACAACAGAGAGTCTACATACACATGGAAGCAGAACACTTTGGAAAGAAAGAAAGAAAGAAAGAAAGAAAGAAAGAAAGAAAGAAAGAAAGAAAGAAAGAAAGAAAGGGAGAAAGAAAGAAAGAATTTAAAGACTTTTTAGAATTTAATAGAAATTAAGGCACAATGTACACAGTGCCTCCAAAAAGAAAGTGGAGAGACCATATACTAATAACTTGAGAGCACACCTGAATGCTCTAGAACATAAAGAAGCAAATAAAACCAAGAGGAGTAGACAGCAGGAAATAATCAAACTCAGAACTGAAATCAACCAAATAGAAAAAAAAAAGAACTATACAAAGAATTTTAAAAAAAGGAGTTGGTTTTTTGAGAAAAATAGAATGATAGATAAACACTTAGCCAGACTAACCAGAGGACACAGAGACAATATTCCTTGCATGATAAAAATCTTGGAAAGATCAGGAATTCAAGGCACATACCTAAGCATAGTAAAAGCAATATTCTGCAAACCAGTAACCAACATCAAATTACATAGAGAGAAGCTGGAAGAAAACCCACTAAAATCAGGGACTATAGAAGGCTGCACACCCATTCACTCTCTCCCTATTCAGTATACTACTTGAAGTTCTAGCCAAAGCAATTAGACAACAAAAAGAGGTCAAAAGGATACAAAATGGAATGAAGAAGTCAGAATGTCACTATTTGCAGATGATATGATCGTATACCACAATAATTCTGCCATACAAATCCTAAACCCAATAAATAACCAGCAAAGTGGCTAGATATAAAATTATCTCAAAGAAATCAATAGCCTTCCTCTACTCAAAGGTTAAACAGGCTAAGAAAGAAATTAGGGAAACAGGGGAATGGCACCCCTCACAATAGCCACAAATAATGTACATTACCACAGTATGACTCTAACAAGCAAGTGAAAGATCTGTATGACATAAACTTCAAGTCTCTGAAGAAAGAAATTGAAGAAGATCTCAGAAGATGGAAAGATCTCCTATGCTAATGGATTGGCAGGATTAATATAGTAAAAATGGCCATCTTGCTAAAAGTAATCTACAGATTCAACACAATCGCCGTCAAAATTCCTATTCAATCTTTCATGGAATTAGAAAGAGCAATTTGCAAATTCATTTAGAATAACAAAGAACTCAGGATAGTGAAAAGTATTCACAACAATAAAAGAACTTTGGGGGAATCCCTGACCTCAAGCTGTATTACAGAACAATCATGATAAAAACTGCATGGTATTGGTCCAGAGACAGGCAGATAGACCAGTGGAATAGAATTGAAGACGCAGAAATGAAAGCACACTCCTTGCACAGAACACATGAAAATCAAGAAGGATGACCAAAATGCGAATGCTTCACTACTTCTATAAAAGGGACACAAGAATACCCTTGGGAGGGAAAAGGGAGGCAAAATTTAGAACAGAGGCAGAAGGAACACCCATTCAGAGCCTTCCCCACATGTGGCCCATACATATACAGCCACCAAACTAGATAAGATGGATGAAGCAAAGAAGTGCAGACCGACAGGAACTGGATGTAGATCTCTCCTGAGAGACACAGTCAGAATACAGCAAATACATAGGCGAATGCCAGCCACAAACCACTGAACTGAGAATGGGACCCCCGTTGAAGGAATCAGAGAAAGGACTGGAAGAGCTTGAAGGGGCTTGGGACCCAATATGAACAACAATGCCAACCAACCAGAGCTTCCAGGGACTAAGCCACTACCCAATGACTATACATGAACTGACCCTGGTCTCCAACTGCATAGGTAGCAATGAATATCCTAGTAAGAGCACCAGTGGAAGGGGAAGCCCTTTGTCCTGCCAAGACTGAACCCCCAGTGAACATGATTGTTGGGGGAGGGTGGTAATGGGGGGAGGATTGGGAGGGGAACAGCCATATAGAAGGGGAGGGGGAGGGTTAAGGGGGATGTTGACTGGGAAACTGGGAAAGGGAATAACAATTGAAATGTAAATAATAAATTCCCAAGTTAATAAAGATGAAAAAGAAACAAAACAAAACAAAACAAAAAAGCACACTCCTATAGTCACTTGATCTTTGATAAAAGAGCTAAAGCCATTGAGTGGCAAGAAGACAACATTTTCAATAAATGGTGTTGGTTCAACTGGAGTTCAGCATGTAGAAGAATGGAAATGGACCCATTCTTATCACCCTGTACAAAGGTCAAGTCCAAGTGGATCAAGGACCTCCACATTAAAACACTAGATACACTACTAGATACACTCAAACTAGTAGAAGACAAAGTGGGGAAGAGCCTTCAACACAGAGGCACAGGGGAAATTTTCCTGAACAGAAAACCCATGGCTTAGGCTCTAAGATCTAGAATTGACATATGGAACCTCATATAATTGCAAATCTTCTTTAAGGCAAAGAACACTGTCAATAGGACAAAATGGTAGCCAACAGATTGGGAATTTTACCAAGTCTACATCTAATAGAAGGCTAATATCAAATATATACAAATTATTCAAGAAGTTAGATTCCAGAGAATCAAATAACTCCATTAAAAGTGGAATACAGAGCTAAAGCAGAATTCTCAACTGAGGAGTATCAAACAGCTGAGAAGCACCTAAAGAAATATTCAACATCTTTAGTTGTAAGGGAAATGCAAATCAAAACAACCCTAAAATTCCACCTCACACTAGTCAGAATGGCTAAGATCAAAAACTCAGGTGACAGCAGATGCTGACTAGGATGTGGAGAAAGAGGAACACTCCTCCATTGTTGGTGGGATTGCAAACTGTTACGACCACTCTGGAAATCAGTCTGGAGGTTCCTCAGAAAATTGTGTCACATTTAATTATATACCTTTTTTGTCATACACTTAGGTGTTTCCTTTTCCTACCCATTGTGAATAAAACTGTAATAAACATCACCACTATAACATGAACTGAACAAGGCTGACACCAGCAAACATGCCAAATTCCATGGTGGTAAAGCCCCGTCCTATGTATAGAACACAAAAATACTTTGTTTAAAAAAATCACAGTCCTTAACATACAATTTGTTTACAAATTGATATACTTTGAAAATTAGTTGAATTACGATGGTTATATTTCTACTGTATGCTAAACCTAGGATCATATGCTGACTCAGCTGATACATAATAGCATAGTTAAAACTGGAAGCTAGTAGCAGGAGAATAAATGTGTGGCAATATTTCCCTCCTACACAAGAGTAAATCTTCCAAGAACTGTTTTAGTTATGAACAGTGAAGTTAGTCATGAAAGATATGAACAATATGTAGTATTGATTTATAAACAAAGGAAAAGAGGCTGTCATCATACACTTATAAATAAATGAATGAACTGACAATGAGGGCAAAAAATTATTTGGACCTTTCATAAAACATTTCTATGTATTTATATATTTATCAAATTATATCTTAGACCAAAACATTTTATAGTAGGGAAAGTTAGAAAGCACCAAGACAGTAAAAATTTAGGGGGGTTGGGGATTTGGCTCAGTGGTAGAGCACTTGCCTAGGAAGTGCAAGGCCCTGGGTTCGGTCCCCAGCTCCAAAAAAAAGAACAAAAAAAATTTAGGGAAGATGAGGAAGTCTGTAGTCCATCTACATTTAATTATATGTAGGCCAAGCCTTGGTAAGCCTGTTTATCTCCTCTGTGCTTATTCATGGAAGATGAATTAGATGAATATAAATGAAGCTGTAAGTGCTAAGTAATTTTTTATCCCAGATTCAACCATTCATTAGGAAAATTTTAAATTCCAACAGTATTTTAAGACCAATGAAATCAGTTCAAATTTAAAGCTTTTTCATTAGTGTATGCATAACCAAAAATGATACAGTGTTACATACAGAGGTAGATTTCAGGCCAGAGGCATCAGTTTGCCTTGTTGAAAAGACCATAGAACAGAGACAGAGAGATAAACCAATGGAATAGAATTGAAGACCCAGAAATGAACCCACACACCTATGGTCACTTGATTTTTGACAAAGGAGCCAAACCATCAAATGGAAAAAAGATAGCATTTTCAGCAAATGGTGCTGGTTCAACTGGAGGTCAACATGTAGAAGAATGCAGATCGATCCATGCTTATCACCCTGTACAAAGCTTAAGTCCAAGTGGATCAAGGACCTCCACATCAAACCAGACACACTCAAACTAATAGAAGAAAAACTAGGGAAGCATCTGGAACACATGGGCACTGGAAAAAATTTCCTGAACAAAACACCAATGGCTTATGCTCTAAGATCAAGAATCGACAAATGGGATCTCATAAAACTGCAAAGCTTCTGTAAGGCAAAGAACACTGTGGATAAGACAAATCGGCAACCAACAGATTGGGAAAAGATCTTTACCAATCCTACAACAGGTAGAGGCCTTATATCCAAAATATACAAAGAACTCAAGAAGTTAGACCGCAGGGAGACAAATAACCCTATTAAAAAATGAGGTTCAGAGCTAAACAAAGAATTCACAGCTGAGGAATGCCGAATGGATGAAAAACACCTAAAGAAATGTTCAACATCTTTAGTCATAAGGGAAATGCAAATCAAAACAACCCTGAGATTTCACCTCACACCAGTCAGAATGGCTAAGATCAAAAACTCAGGTGACAGCAGATGCTGGCGAGGATGTGGAGAAAGAGGAACACTCCTCCATTGTTGGTGGGATTGCAGACTGGTACAACCATTCTGGAAATCAGTCTGGAGGTTCCTCAGAAAATTGGACATTGAACTGCCTGAGGATCCAGCTATACCTCTCTTGGGCATATACCCAAAAGATTCCTCAACATACAAAAGAGACACGTGCTCCACTATGTTCATCGCAGCCTTATTTATAATACCCAGAAGCTGGAGAGAACCCAGATGCCCTTCAACAGAGGAATGGATACAGAAAATGTGGTACATCTACACAATGGAATATTACTCAGCTATCAAAAACAACGGCTTTATGAAATTCGTAGGCAAATGGTTGGAACTGGAAAATATCATCCTGAGTGAGCTAACCCAATCACAGAAAGACATACATGGTATGCACTCACTGATAAGTGGCTATTAGCCCAAATGCTTGAATTACCCTAGATGCCTAGAACAAATGAAACTCAAGACGGATGATCAAAATGTGAATGCTTCACTCCTTCTTTAAAAGGGGAACAAGAATACCCTTGGCAGGGAATAGAGAGGCAAAGATTAAAACAGAGACTGAAGGAACACCTTCATAGCCTGCCCCACATGTGGCCCATACATATACAGCCACCCAATTAGACAAGATGGATGAAGCAAAGAAGTGCAGACCGACAGGAGCCAGATGTAGATCGCTCCTGAGAGACACAGCCAGAATACAGCAAATACAGAGGCGAATGCCAGCAGCAAACCACTGAACTGAGAATAGGACCCCCGTTGAAGGAATCAGAGAAAGAACTGGAAGAGCTTGAAGGGGCTCGAGACCCCATATGTACAACAATGCCAAGCAACCAGAGCTTCCAGGGACTAAGCCAATACCTAAAGACTATACATGGACTGACCCTGGACTCTGACCTCATAGATAGCAATTAATATCCTAGTAAGAGCACCAGTGGAAGGGGAAGCCCTGGGTCCTGCTAAGACTGAACCCCCAGTGAACTAGACTGGTGGTGGGAGGGCGGCAATGGGGGGAGGGTTGGGAGGGGAACACCCATAAGGAAGGGGAGGGGGGAGGGGGATGTTTGCCCGGAAACCGGGAAAGGGAATAACACTCGAAATGTATATTCAAGTTAATAAAAAAAAAAAAAAAAAAAAAAAAGAAAAGACCATGGACTCTTAGAGGCTCACAAAGATGCATGAGTAGTCATGGTCTTCCCATAGAAAATTGGACTTGAGTGAATCAAAAATTTAAAAGAGACAAAAGGACTGTATAATTATCTGTCCTGGACACTCTAGAAGAAACCTCACTACATTCTTGGCCTAAGTCAACCAATAGTACAATTGTCCAAATATCCCCTGCACATTCTTCATAATCTGTTAATGGCCTGGGTTCAGAGGATATCTAAATGCTGTATGTAAAATCTATGTAAAAGGCAACTGATAACAGAGATCAAAATAAATAGCTAAGTAATTAAGTGAATAAACAAAACAAACAAAAATTTTCATGAAGATCTTTGCGATTTATAATAAGAGAGCTCCCGCATTTGCCAAGTATTAAAAAGTTTTATCTATCAGCTTTAAATGCTGACAGAAGCAAGAACTGGCCCCTGAAATGGTCATGAGTGGTGCTTCAATCGAACGTTACCCATCCTTACCTTCAGAGTTAGGAACACAAGTATAGAATTTGTAGCAGGATCCTAACTGGTGAAATACTGTGGAGTTCCAAATGTTCTTGATTAAGCTAATACATTACCCAAGTTAAAGACGTAATAGTCACTTGCCTATTTGTAAAAGTATGCAAAGTGTAAAGAACATGATCAATGACTAATTCATTGCAGGATTTTGGTATTGTTGTTGTAAAGTATCACATTGTTACTAATACAGAAATTGAAACTCTTTGAACATGATATATGCACAATTTCTTTTTCCTCTCATGCTGTGTTAATCTTCCCATGTGTCTTTTCAGAACACTCATTATACTTGAACACTTCAAAAATGTAGAATCAGAGATATGACAGAGAAAATAGAGAGTACTGATATCCCTACTCTTTTATACTTTGATTACAGGTTCATAATCTAACCTGTACATTCACAGGTAATTTCTTATTATGACAATAACTTGTACTGTAATGGGAAATGCCTTTAACAGCACAATAAGATAGAAACTTACAGTATTCAAATGTGCATTTTAAAGTCACAATGTAGAAACAAATTTAATAGGCTTATGAATTTGCATAGATGGTTTGGGAAGTACCCATGTCATTTAGCTGTTATACAACATCTCATTCATATTTATGAAAAGTGTGAATGAATTAAAGTCAGGACACATTTCAGAGAATTCACTTTTCCAACATAGCATGTCTGCAACTGTCTTTCATGAAGTGATACAATTAAACCTTCTCTTAAAATTTCTTTAGTGATTCAATTTGCAGACCCATTGTTATTAACTTAGATGGCTTAAATGTTTGCAAATGTAATACAATAAAAGGTACCTAACCTGGCAAATAGAAAATTGTATGTTTGATACCCAAATTTTAAAACAAAACTTCACTGTCTGAAAACTCAAAGAAGGAAAATTCCCCTCTACATTGAAGTTATGCTTAAGTAAAAAAAGAAAGTGGCTATAATTTCCCTAATTGCATTAAAGAAAAAAATGAAGAACAGCAAGATGGTAATCATATAGTGACATCAATATCAGACTTATTACTTACTATACATTGAAATAAATGACTCACTTTGAACTCCGTGGGAGCGTACTATCTTCCAGGTTTCTGATGTCACTTCCTTGACATCCACTTGGTAGTGATGAATGGGCACACCTCCATGGGACTCGGGTTTATTGAAAGAGATCTTGGCTGTGGTCTGTGACAGCTCTATAATCTTCACACCACGGGGACTAGAGGGGACATCTATGAAGGAAACAATCTGGACAGTGAGGATGGATACTACTAACAATTATTTGACTACAAGAAATAGGAAAAAGTGAAATGTTAATTAATACACGTTTTATAGAAAGAGGTAAACAGAAACACATATATAAAGAAGTGCATTAAATTTTAAGAATAATAAAATGTTATTCATAAAAAGTTATTTCATAAAACATTTTATTTGTTCCAACAATTATATGACTAGCTTGGACCAATAATTAAGGGCAATTCGCTCACCTTTTTGGGTAGCTGAGAAAAAAAGCACTACAATTTCAAGGCTATTTTGTACTAAATGAAGTTTTAAGATCAACCTGAAAAGTTAATGTGATCCCAATTCAAATGGAAATTAGGAAGTGTTCAGATCAAGGGCTAGTCTCATGTGTATAAGGTCTGGTTGAACCTCAAATAATGAACACACAATTTGTAAAATATAAAAATTAGTTTTTATAAGTTAATAATTGAGACAAATAATACAGAAACCTAGCTTTATTGACAATGATTAAAATTAAAACAAATGGTTTTTTTTTGTTTTAGCAATATTGGGTATAAACTACTATCATAAAATTACATTGAGCATATTATTTATACAAATCAATTAATTACTTTAAAATCTCAAAGTAGTTTTGGTAGAGATTTAACTTTTTTCTTATAATCAAAAATGTCTTTAATAATAATTATTACAAAGTCAGTAGAAACAGTATAAGAAAGAATTAAATAACAATTTTCTGCAATGAAATTATTGAAACCTATATGGTAAGAGCTGCAAGGATGATGTACAACTATTGACAGTGTCTAGTGTGTGTTTCCAGGCATTCAGAGAAACACAGTTAAGTGAACTGCACAACATAAAACCCTCGACATATACTGCATGAGTGGGGAACTGGAAGAGAACTGCCGAGAGTTCTTTGGTTGCAAAGCAGATCATCTCAAGGGTATTATTTTTATTTTCTTCATGATTACTTTGTCTCTCTGGAGTCTTGTAATGCTACTGATGAGCTTTAGGATATTTTTCTGTGAAGCAGTTTATTGGTACATTGATTGAGCTTATATTCAATCTCTATATAACTTCATATAGATTGGTTTATTTTAGGAAATGATAATTCTTCCAAGAATAAAACATATATAATTGTTGATTCATTATGCTATGTTACATTTTATAGTCTGTCTGTATGTGTGTGTACAGATATTTCTTCTGCTTGGTCAAATTATATATATATATATATATATATATATATATATATATATATATGTATATATGTATATATATATATGTCTTTAGCTCTTTAGGAATTGTTTCCTTAATTATTCTTCAATCATGTTGATAGTGATAGCAATAGAAATGTTAATTAATAGTATATTAACTTATTTTGTGTTCTTTTATCTTTTATAATCATTTGTTCTATCAGCTTCTTGGGAATTTATCAATCTTATATTTAAATAAAAGATTATGAAGACAAAAACAAGTTGGAGGTAAGTTGGAAGTGAGTGATAATTTTGTACTCTAGTTAGGATTTCCAATATTATATTGAATAAAGGTGATAAAAAACCAAAAGTCATTCTTCTTATTCTGCTGTGGAGGAAAGCACTTCACTGGTCCCACCATCCACTGTGATGGTCTGTATGTCTGCTAGAGATGCTCCATGTGTCCATTCTTAAGCTAGGGTACACAAGAGCTGGGCATCCCATATTCTGTGATAAATTTGTAAGGCAATTTTATAATGACAGAAGCAACATGGTTCTACATTTTCCTGTGTTTGTACTTCCTAAATCCTGCTACTATGTTTGCTTCTGAGAACAAGATATCTAAGAACTTGGGGTGTGGGTGATAAAGGCTCTGAGCCAGCTTTTGCTTCTTCAGATTCTAACAACACATAGAGTAGCATTGTGACATCAGAAGTAACTGAGATTTATAAATGATGTTTAATCCAACCTTAGATACTATCTTTTAGGTTCCTACTTAACATAGTTTCCTCTTTTATAGTCTTCTCCTTTATCACCTCGAATGAAAATTCCGATATTCCATGTCTATGTTCATTTTGGCCTTTTAAAATGAAAAGTGGTAGCTGAGGATGTTTGCAACCCCATAGGAAGAACAACATGATCAACCAGACCCTCCAAAACTCCCAGGGACTAAATCACCAACCAAAGAGTACACATGGAGGGACCCTTGGCTCCAGCCGCATATGTAGCAGAGGATGGCTTTGTCAGGCATCAATCAGAAGAGATGCCCTTGGTCCTGTGAATTCTCAAACCCCAGTGTAGGCGAATGCCAGGGTCGGGAGGCAGGAGGGAGTAAGTCAGTGGGAGAGCACCTGCATAGAAGTAGCGGGGATGGGATAGGGGATCTCCGGAGGAGAAACCAGGATGGGGATAATATTTAAAATGTACATAAGGAAAATACCCAGTAAAAAATAATAATAAAGAGAACAAAGAGTTGTTGTACAGAGATATTTAAGAAATTTTAAAAGGAGTAAGTTATTTACTCCAAATGACCCACAGAGCACCGAGTACTGCAAATTCACCATCATTAAATTATACCTATATCTTTTAATATTTATGGATGATACTCGTTGTGTAAGATTGTTTGTCAACAATGGCTTGCCATCTCCAGCCAATGCCCTCAGCCTTCAACTCCGGAGCTCATTGGAGATGTTTTTGGTATCTGGAACCTACATGACGCTTGCTTGATTTTCTTTCATTTGGTTTTTAAGGCAAGGACCTGTAATCGGTTTATTTTCTTTATGATAACAATTCAAACCCCCTTGTCTGATTGAAGTCCTAAATGGTAAGTGGGATGTGACAAAAAGAGCTGAAACAAAAAGACGTAAAACTACAGTAAGAGACATAAACAGCATCAATTTACAAAGTCTACTGATGGATTTCATCTTGTTCTTTTTGACGGTCACTTTATTTCTAATAAGTTGCACACGGATTTAGTTCTTTCTTTAACTAATGATCTGATATTAATACTGATGCCTCTCAAATTTTAATTTCGAAACTTAGCTGTCAACGTGAAAATAGTAACACATGGGGTTTTTTTGGAAATATAGGCAGAGATCTGGTATATATGATTAGGAACCTTAAAAAGGAAGCTGTAAGCACCTCATTTTCTCTTTATTCCATTATTGAGTGAAATGCTTGTGTGGCTGGGTACTTTTCAAGATAGTTCCCATTCTAAGGAACTTTTTTAAAAGAGAAGGAGTATAATAATAGGTTGTCCACATCAAATTCCTCCTCTCATGGCTCAGGGATTTATGCCGACGAGGGGATTATAAGATTGCAAGAGTAAGAAGTGACTGATAGTGGCAAGAGAACAGTTTCTTCCAGACACAGCAGTACTGCCGCATGGATGACCTAATGGAGTCACTTGTAGTGTGCACGAGGGTTACACATGCACAAGTCACATGTGTTCCTAGCATTGCAAGGTGGAAATGGATGTGCAATCCCATCCCTAACTAAGGAGCCATCTGGATTCCACAGACAATGGCAAAGAGAAAACTAGTTTTCTCCAACAAGGTGCATTAGCCTCAGTTTAGGGTTGGCCCCAATATGAAATGAATTCGATGGAAATTTTGTTGTAATTATGTCGAATTTTATTTTGTTTTGTTGTTCTTTTAGGCTTATTGTTTTCTTGCTGGTATATTTTGGTTTCTATTTTTTATTTTATGTATGTGGATGTGTGTTTTTGGTTTTTGATTATCTTTTTAAAGAAAGTAGGAGAGAAAGATACACAAATGTGAGTAAGAACAGAAGTGGGAAGGACTCTGGAGGAATTGGGGGTAGAAAGAATGACATAGTATGAAAGACATAGTATGAAAAATATTTTTCGATGAAAAAATAGATTAAGAAAAGTGGTAAATTTCAATGCAAATCATAAAACCTCCGAGTCCTTATAAACTCTTCTGTAGATTCCAATAGTTTCAACTTTCAAAATTCAAATTCAGAATTCAAAATTCAAAATGATTATTGTATTGATATATTAATAGAATTTGATTATTTATCTTCATGATATCTCCTTAGAAGTGGATAAACAAACTGCATAATTATATCCAGTTTTATTTGCTTATATTATTTTAAGTACAATGTCTCAAATTAGGTAACTTATTGTGTTTATCACTGGTCTCTAATTCTTTCCATTGAACTGCTCATTTACTATCAAGATGTCAATGGGAATTTATTTTTGGAGATAGACGAGTCTTGGTACTCTCATAACCCACATGCACACATATACCCTTTTAAGTCGGCATCTTCAACTATGTCTCATAAGACAATAAAGTATCACACATCATACTTTTGTTTATTGGGAAAGAATTACAGGTAGCTGTCTGTCTGTCTCTATTTTCCATCTATTTATCACATATCATATATATGATCAAAAATATATAGAGAAACTGCTAAAGAGTTGTGTGCTATGCTTAAGGTAATTTCTTGTAGTTGTTGCAAATTAAGTGAATTCTGCACTATGAATAAACATCACCAATCTTCAATCTTCTATGCCTTTGACAAAGAACAATAGATATATATAAAGGAAATCTGTAACTTGATCTTTCATTACTTGTGTATTCACATTGTCAAACCCTGAGCTGATCGTAGAACATGCTTCTGCAGCCCTCCACTAAATGGTTCATTTCAAAGTAGTTCTTCCTCTTTCATAGCACTGCACTTCTGCTGTCAATGTCACCTTGACCCGCTTAGTCTTTCCTTTTTTACTGGCCCCATTTCTTCTTTCTTATTCAGTCCCTGTTCAAAAGCTGACATCTATTTGAAGCTTTCCCAGGAACTCCAATCAGAAATCAATTTCATGTTGCCAAGTATTTGATTTCAAGTTCTATTGAAACTCATAGGTATTGAACTCTAACTTAGGTAATGACTCGGTGTCTTTCTTGTTCAACCTTTCATCCCTGAGATCCAAAAGAGTACATTGCCCCTAGAGGAATCTTTCCACATATTTGTTGAATGGATGGATAACCAGTGCTTAAAAATTGTCAAATAGAGTTTAAAGAAAATCATTATTAACATATGTTGTTCTTTTCTTACATTATGATAATTAAAAAATCAAAGAATGTGATTATTCACTGATTCACTGAACATGTCTGTCTTCTTCATCAATTTATATATATATATATATATATATATATATATATATATATATATATTACAGTGCTGTCTGTCACATAGACTACTGCACTGACTATTACTCTCTATCTACAAAATTCTGTTCAATTGACACAGCTTAACCTCTAATCAGGTCGCTGCTCTTCAAAGTGACTTCTACAGTTTTATCTCTGACATAAATGGAAATATAGGTGGCAGCTTTATGATATTTGTGAATTAAATCCATTTTGGAAAGAAAACTAAAACATTGAATTTGACAGAGTCTCTGTAGGTTAAAAAGATGAGTCAAATATGACAACTTGAACTTTAAAAATGGTAAGTACAGGCCTTGACCTGAGGTTAAAAAAAATCAATTGTTCAGTGCCAGTATCTGAGACTTCACTTAATAGCAAGAGGGAAAAAATACATGTCAAATAGGTTACCAGAAAAAAATGAAAACTGTTATTTATGAAAATTAAATTCCTAAAGTAGAAAAGGGACATTTCTATTCACTATACATTGACCCATGATATCAAATTTTATATTGTAATTAAAAATACATTGCTACATTAACATCTACTAAAAATAAAATAGGCTAGTATGTACTATGATAGACTGTAATAGTAGCTATCTTCTACCTTTGAGCACTTTCTTTGTGCTTGGGGCTTTGAAAGCACAAACTTATATTCTCTTATATGAGTCCATTTAGGTTGACCTATGGATGTCTTCTGTGGTGCATGGCAAAGAAACTCCAGTGCCATACTGAGGTGACCCCTTTTTAGCTGCTGGACATGTTATTTGATGATGGCTTTCTTAGCACCATTCCCTCAAATTTTCCAAGAGAAGAACTCAAGAGAAAGACCTGTTGATATTTAAACAAATATGCTACTATTATGATTGCAACATTACATATATAGGAACAAAATCACTATATTATAGCATATAATACTATGCCTTTCCAACAAGCAGAATGGCTAGAAATAAATGTTATTGCAACTTGATCCATTTTCTTCACAGGGAAAATGATGCTTGTCAGTGTGACCTAGTCTGGGGAGCCCTTTAAACTAGCTTACATGTCCTCATACTCATTGTTAAACCATAATGTTGCCAATATGTAAAACATGTCTAAAAGTATGTTTCACAGTCCCCGAGCTTCCATTCTATTTGGCAAATAGAAGAAAATAAAACTGTATGAGAAAATGGAACTGTATTAGAATTTTGGTCCCAACTAAACATGGCTCAATTAAGCTGAAAATGTCTGTCATAATATATTTATCGAGCCATTCTTCTACAGCAGAGAAAAGAGCAAAATGAAGCATACAGCATAACCTGTCCAATTTGTAGATATATATGACTGGTCTCTATGTGCTGTATTTTTATAATATTATAGAATCAAAACTTTACTATTTGGGATTATCCTGAACAGGACAATGTTTTGACATTTTAACATAGTTAAATATTTTTTGTAAGTAGTAACATTTCTGAATAAAAAGTATGCCTTCAACTTAGAAAGCACTATTATCAATGAGTGATTATACAATACCTAAAGTGCCACTTAGTACCAATATTTGAGCCACACAGAGTTATTTTCAATAGTACCTTATTTCATCTCATGCAAATATTTACATTTGTTTATTTCAAAGTTTCTTTGTATATAAAAATATTATAATTTTGTAGGACATTAATGACCAAAGCATACAGAAAAGTTGTTTTTCTCTGAGCCTATGGAGTATATCAACCTGAGGATAAAGAATTCTCTGTCTTCTGCTTACTATACTGGCAACATCTTCTTAAGTATCATGCTTCCTCAGATTAGATTCACCTAAAGCTTGTGGGAAGAAATACCACAGAAATTATTCTGTACTCTTTTGAATGGGTCTCATAGGCCAAATGTTTAATTTTCTCATTACTGGTGTTGCAAATTCATAAGTTGATTATGGACATATATGATAAATTTGTCAATATTTAAGTATTTACTATGGTGACAAATTAAAACTGATTTTAAATTATATTTATTCCATTATTTTCTCATAGAATTTTTGCACAACTTCTGTAGAAGAAACTCATGACTCTTGAGTGATTTATACTAGATTTCAATAAAACTGATTCATAAAAAAAATTATGAATGCTTTGATATATGTATATTTCACAGTGTTCTTTCACATAGTTTTAAATATAATTTTATCTCAGATGTACATTACCTACGTTGAAAATCTCACATAAATTTAAAATGAGCTTCAAATATTAAGTGGATTCTAGATGTTCACTATTATGTGCAATGTTTTTCTTTTAATTTATAAGCCTTGGTTAATTCTTTCAAATAATTCATCTTATGACTTTTGAAGCTATAAATGTTGTTAACTATATGTAAAATTAGTTGATAAAGGTTTACTAACTTATAACTCCATTTAAATATAAAGTTGTGTTATGAATGTCAAATATTACTATCCCATACTCACCTGCTAACTCAAGAATATACTCCTGGAATCTCGTGCCTATACGGTTAGTCGCAGTGCAGTTATATCGTCCAAAGTCATTGTCTGATGTAGGGGCAATCTAAAAATAATCATATTAATAAAAATTAAAGTGCTAAGACATCAAAGAATATTTTAAAATCTGAAGCATAGCAACTACTTCAATTATTTTTCTTATGACTCCTCATAGAACTTTTTTATCCAGCAAGCATTAGTAAGTATTACAAACATATTTTGTGACTATTATTTTTTGAGACTTTAAAATTGTCACATAATTTTTCCATTCTTTTCTCCCTCTCTAAGCACACCCATATATCTTTTTTCTGTCAAATCATGGCTTCTTTTCTCTTTAATTGTTTTACCTACATATGTGCATACACATACATATTTCTAAATACATGAATGTCACCTGCTTGGTCTGTATAATGCTAACATTTTAAAGACAAATTCACAATGCTGGGCGTTCAAACTTGAAGTTATTCAAGCTCTAACTATTAATTCATTAGCTGGATCAATGTCTTCATTTTGAGGTATGTATTCCAAATTAAAATTATTTATCTTGATAAGTAAAGCACAAAGAAAATGTCTTGGAGTCAACGTAAACTCAAAGCAACTGTAAAGTTGAAAAGAAAATGTTTCTACTGAAAATAAATTCTACATTGTTTTCTTCCTTTACTAGTCTTTGTTTTGTTGGCCTGGCCTTGTTCTGTATTCCATGCTGACCTGGAAATCACTATAAGCTCACTCCGGCTGTCTTTGAGCTTTGCGTAATACCCTTGCCTCTGACTCTGATGTGGTAAGAATGTAAGTAAGCTACTATGCCTGGTTTTGAATTCAATGTTTATCTCCAGGCCTGGATGATTTTAATTTTCCATGAAAGATATTTTACAAGAAAAGAATGCCTTGTAAAAATGATATAAATAGGATTTTAAAATCTGTAATAATTACCTCATCTCCATTTTCTATTTGTTTAGGAAAATATCTGACCTCAGTTTCTCAGATTAAAATATATAATTGAGTTAATGTTCAGGCTTTAACTGGTGAAAGTTGGGGCTAAGTCTGTATAATTCTAATGTGCAGAAACTCTTCAGTCGCAATTCTTCAAAGATATTTGAAGATGGTGATACATATAATTTTCAATTCCAATAACTATTTAAAGAGAGACTATGCTAATAACAAGAAATGACCATTAATTTCAACCTTAGCCTAAAAGAGAGAAGAAATGATTTTATGGTAATGGGAGGCTATTGAATAGAGAACAATTTTGTGGTCTATTGAAGATGATTACCCTGAACAGGTAGAATATAGAAAGCAGTGTCATTCATTTCTAGTCAGCTGTCCATCTAAATAAAAGTCATAAACTTAACAGCTTAGTACTCCTATTTAACTCTTTTGGAAGTTTCTGAGATGATTTATAAACTCACACTTTCACATATGACTTTTAATAAACCAGGCTAATTTAATTCTCTTACAAATATACTAGCAAAACCTTTTCTCATCCCACAGTCATAGGAGAAAGATTTTAGAATATTAAACAAGGAAGATTGTGTTTAAGGCATCAATACAACATAGAGGCAGGAGAACCATAACTAGTATTGTGACTACAGCAGAGTTTTTGTTTGTTTTAAAGATTAATAGTTTATTTTAAAAAGGCATTTCCTCTGAAACCATTTTCAAAAGGCTCAGTTTACTAATGAGAAAACTGGCTGGATGCTGAATTGAGAACGTAACAGGAAATGAAAGGCTGAATTCATAGACTGGCCCACTCCTGGAGCAAAGTAACCAAGAAGCTTAGGCTTTACAAATTTATGACAAGGAATTACTTTATTATGTCATGGCTAATAAAAACAGAAATCACTTAACAGAGCACAGATTGAAAGAATTGGAAATAGATATCATGGGGAAGAAAAAATGAAGAAAGCAAATCAGGAAACAAACAAGGAAGGAAGGATTAGCCACGCCTTTTTTGAAAACTATATGGACCTTTCAACAAAAAATGGTTTTTACAAGAAATTCAGTGTGGTGTTTGGTTTGGGCTGACAATACTTCTGTGTTTAGAATAACCTGTGGGTGTCCCTATGAGTATGTTTCTTGAGAGGATTCTTAATCTGGGATGACCATCCAAATGGCTGGGACCATGACAAAAGAAATGGGAAAAAAATAAAATAAAAGGCATTCTCTTGCTCTCTGCTTCTCATCTGATATAAGCAGACTTCTCCACTATGTTGTCACACCTCGTGATGCTCTCTGTCCAAGTGTATTAGGCTAAACTCGTACTACCTGAACAGTCTAGAGCTCTGTACCAAAATAAATCTTATGTTAAATTGTTCTTTCTAAAATATCGTAATAATGTTAGGAAAGTAATCAACTATACAAGTGTCTGATAGAAAAAAGACTCACAAAATATAAGGTGAAATAACCAAAAGTATATTATCAAACAGTAAGTGAAATTTTAAATATTTGCAAATATATACATAGTTGTTGATATCCCCCCAAAGTTCTTTATTTAGGAACCTATTCTAAAATTACATATTATTAACCAATGACAGCTCTTATATGTCAGTCAAAGAATAATAATTATAAACAAATATTGAAATTATTAGGAATTAAGTTAAATATTTGACTTTTAAAAATGAAAGTATATCAAATCTGCATTCCTTTTTACATCATCATACTTCACTTTCAAAATGTGAATTCATGAAAAATGTTTCTGCATACATGAAGACAGATCATTCATAATAAATAGAATTTTATGCCAACACAAATTCATTTTTTAAAAGTAAACATAATTTATATAAATATTTCAATGTGTTATTATAGAAATTTAATTCTACTCTCATAATATCTGCTAAAATATTGTTATTGATGGTTATGTAAAAGCATACCTCAAGTATCATCTTTCTTCCCACACTGTGAGTTTTTAAATGAGTGGTGTTTTTAGCTGGTAAGACCAATTTCTCTCTTCTCCAGTGGATTGAGGCAGGTGGATTTGCTTTCACATCACAACTTATATTGATTGGATTTCCTTCCCAAGAGTAATACATTGTCTGATTTGAAACAAACTTAGGAGCATCTGTAAAACAATGAGAAACAAATGCACATTATAATACCACCATTAATTAGGACAAATATTAGTAATTTTTTCTTGCCCACCTAAAACATTCATAGTTGGAGACAGAGATATGGCTCAGTGGATAAGGGTAATGGCTTTTCTTTCTGAGCCCATGGGGTGATCCCCAGTACCCACAAACTTTTCCAATTTCAATTTCATAAAATAACATACTCTTCACAGCTAATATATACATATAACACACAGACATACATTGGAAAGCATAAATAAATAAAATATTTTAAAAGAATTCATAACATCTCTAAAAAAAGAATTCATAAAATATGTAATTTTGTAACTTTTATATGATATTAAGGCTCATGAAAATATACAGCATTTGGATATTTACATGGTTCAAATAAAAAGAAGTGAATTGTTAAAATCAGAAAAATATTAGAACCAAATTTAATGTTAATGTTATGACTATTGATGCATTAGAATTAAAGAATACATAGTCAGCCAGTATTTCTGGGAGCCTCCATGCTGTGGAACTTAGAATGAGAATTTAAACATTATTTAACAAGTGTCAATGATTCTATTACCAACATTCAATATTGTGCTAGTCAATATTTTCTACAAATATTGTGCAAGATGTGAGAAGTCTTAGTTCTCAGAAGAAGCTTATTCAGTCTTTCTCTAACTATTCCCATATTAATTTTAATGGTACTACTCTAATACCAATTCCTGTAAAAATAAATTAATTGGCTTAAAATACTTTCATATTTATATACAAGAATGTATAGTATCCCATTCTGTGCCTTGCTTATTACACTTAATATACATTCTCTATATATTTGCTGAAATGAAAGAAATATATCCGTTTATGTATTTACTGGACTTTATTCGTAAGTTAATTGAACAGATGGTTGGTTCCATCTCCTGGCCCTGTGAAGTTTGTTGCTGTCAATTGAGAAAGAACTTGGGAAAAGTCATTTCTCAATATTGGTTACCCTTTCTTTGAATATGCATACACTACTGGAACTACTGGAACTATCATACTTTTTCCTCTGGTATTAAGATGTATGTGTATGTTTTTACCTCCTGATTGTTTTCCATGACACCTTCTATCCTTTATGTCTTTCATATCAAACTGACAAGGAAGTGAAAACTTGATACTATCTACTCACACTGAGACGCCATGAGTACTTTTGGGGACTTGAATTTACACTTTTCTAAGTGATAGTGAGCATGTATCTTTTAAAGGATTCATCCCAAGATGAGGCTCCAAGGCCTGACACTATTACTGATGTGATGGTGTGCTTACAGACAGAAGCCTAGCATGGCTGGCCTCTTAGAGGGTCAACAAGCAGCTGACTAAGACAGATGCAGATACTTATACTCAATCCATGGACTCAAGTCAGGAACCCCTGTGATTGAATTAAGGAAAGGCTGAAAATAGCTGAGGAGGAGGGTAACCTCATTAGAAAACCAGCAGTCTCAACTGATCTGGACCCCCAAGGTCTCTCAGATAGTGAGCCACCACCCAAGCAGCATACACTAGCTGGTATGAGGCCCCAGACACATACACAGCAGAGGACTTCCTGTTCTGATCTCAATGAGAGGAGAAGTTCCCTTGAGAGACGTGAGGCCCTAGGAAGTGGTGAGGCCTAGAGGGGTTAGAGGTGGGGCAGCATCCTCTTGGAGGAGGAAGGAGATGAGGAACTGTTGGAAAGCAGACTAGGACTGGGATAACTAATGATTAGACTATTAACAAAAGTAAAGATAAGAAATAAATAAATAATAAATAAATATATTGATTTAACTTCACTGCCTATTGAAAATCAGCCGACTCGTATTTTAAGTTAGTTTTGTTTGTTCCTTGTGCATTACTGTTTTGTTTTGTTTTGTTTTGTTTTGTTTTTGATGTGTATTCTTTTCAGATTTTCTCTAGATCTGTAGTTAATCTCCACTCTGTTATTTTTCATTGTGTGGAAGACTTTTTAATACTTGTAGTCTTATCTGTTTGCCTTCTCATTTTCTCACATTGCATGTAGCATCTCATCTAAATAATCAGTGAAAAGTATTCTCTTTTTTATAACTTGACAGCTTTATTAACACAATTTGCTACCATTTGTTCTCATTTGAGGTTCTGTACTTTAAAAACTCCCCATACATATGCATATAGATATGTATACATATAATTATATCAGATTCTTAGTGCATTAATACAGTACCAAAATATATTGTGTTCTGTTCAGAATTGATAAGGTTAGTGAAACACCTGACAGTACTAGAGAGAAAGGAAGGAAGAGGAACTCAACAAATGCTATTAATGTGACTGCAAACAGGTTGAGTCGTTCTGGATTTCCATGTGGAAAACTCCCAAAAGGCTACATATAAATCAGCCATTTGACTTGTATCAGTCCTTGGCATATACCCAAAGGGGT
This sequence comes from Rattus norvegicus, assembly GCF_021556685.1. Taxonomy (NCBI): domain Eukaryota; kingdom Metazoa; phylum Chordata; class Mammalia; order Rodentia; family Muridae; genus Rattus; species Rattus norvegicus. The sequence goes on along the minus strand of NC_141544.1, from coordinate 34,083,416 downwards.
CAACACCCTATGCCATAGATACTCAGCCATGCTCCTTGCCACACTATTCACAAGAGCGATGAAATCAAAACAACTTAAGTGTCCTTCAACTGCTAAGTGGATAACGGAAATGTTGAACACATATAGTCTAGTAGCTTCACACATTTGAGTGTGAGTAGGTAATATGGACAATAAATAAAACCTAGAAAAGGAAAAAGAGATCATGGTGGAGGGGGTCACTAGAGCGGGGAACAGCAGGGCCTGAGTGAAAAAAATAATGAGATGGAATAATGGGGTCTGCAGGATTAATTCGGGAAGGAAGTCAATATAGGAAGAAAGAGAAAAATGCCACTAAGGACATCTGAAAAATACATAATCATATCATCTTATTCTCATTAAACATGCTGTGTGTGCCCTTGTACTCACCACCAAGAGCTATAGAACATCTGAAATTTTGTGTTAAGGGTGAGAACCTGTTGCAGTAAAAATAAAAAGGGGGTGACTGGTTCCATTGCGTACCCTTGCAGTTTTGCTCTCTCTAGTTCTGGCTTCAAAGTACTCTGTGACCCAGCTGTCTCTGCCACACCACTTTCACACAGACCGCCTGTCTCGCCGCTCTCTTACTGTGGACTCGGTTCACATTCCCAGCTCTACCCCCTGGTCCCAGCGGCAGCTACCCTCCCATAACTCTCTGCCACTGCTCTGTTTAAATTCCCAACATCTGCCCCCTAATAGTTATGGCATAAACTCCCAACAGCCAGTTAAAATCAAGATGCAACAAACTACACTCTAACAATCAGATTTATATGTGAAATTCCTTATACAATATATCCACACAATAAACTTACAACCAGTTGATAAGGCTATAAACTTCCCACCTAAATATAATTTTGCCTACAGAAATCCACCCCAACTACCTTGATAATTCAAAACCACCCGGATCTTGATCATCTTTCTCTGTCTCCATCTTGATTCTCTTCCCTTCTACTTCTCTCTCACCTTACAAAAAACTTCCCCCCTCATTTTTTTACTTTCCAATCATGGCCTTGACCTAACTGGTGCCAGCCGTACCTGCATATTGACTTCAACCTACAAGAACCCCTCTTTTATATTTTTCATTCCAGAGCACAGGAAGTTGCCAGGAAAATATGCTATTTTTGTTGCTCTAGTTTGCCTCCCAGGCACTGAAGGTAAATCTCTGATTCCGAAGGTACCATCTTCCTTGGATACAGGGCTTAGAAGCTCAAAGCGCAGATCTGACTTGGAAACTTTATCTCTGAGCCCAAAGCTTAATAGCAATAGAAGGTTCTATGCAAGCATCAAAAAAAAAAAAAATAGTCCTACTTAGTTGCAATGCTAAGGAACCCAATCAATAATCAGCATTGTGTGGTAACCGTATTGCAGCAGCGCTACTCACATCTTTTATTACCCAAGGGCTGTCTATTGAACTCAGTCCTGCTCAATAGGGGTTGGTGGGAGAATCATGTCTGGTACTGGAAACCTAGCCCCTTAGGGTAATGAGGTCATATATCTTAGAGGCAACCCTCTTAAAGCCACTTTACTAAACCAGTGCAATTCAAAACTGTATACTGAAATTTTATTCTTATACCTACAGGTAAATGTAGCTCTCAGTATTCGTTGGAACAGATGGAGACCATTATAGGAAACCACATTGTTCAAAATGACAGATTGCTTCCTTCTATATAAAAATACAAACTAGTTTTCCAAGGTTCATATATACCACAATTTTTAATGCAGACATCCATTTAGGGGCACTTAGGTTAATTCTATATTTTGACTAATATAAATAATATATATAACTTTATCATGTGTAGTTTTCTTTGGTCATATACCATCAGTGGAATAGCTACATCACACAGTAGTACAACTTTTTTTTGGAGTTGATTCCTTATGTAGTTCCCATGATAACTGTCCTATAAAATACAATAGCGTTCTAGAATAAACTTTTGTTCATATCCTTTTAGGACCTTTACATATTATCTTTTTTATAACAAGCAAAATAATTGAGGTGGTATCTAATTGTTATCTTCATGTACATTTCTAAAGAACAAGGGACACTGAAAAACCTTTAAACTATCTTTTGGCTTTGTATTTTTGTGTGTGTGTGTGTGTGTCAAATTTGGGTATTTGCTGACTGTTAATTGGGCTGTTTTCTTATAATTAAGGTGTTGTTCAGTTCTACGGTAGGATTTGTGGTGACAACTGAGGAGAAATGACTATCTCAGTGACAGCTTATGTAACAGTTAAAAACCACACAAGGTATAGAATACATGCTTCTGGGAATGCTCTCTTGGACTTGCGATGCAGTATCATAAATAAATTTTATTCTTCCTTGTCGAATATATTCAGTTTATTTGGGGCATGAAATCATCAGATTTTAACAATAATTACTATTAAAGAAATATATAGTGGTAAGTGTAAACAGTGATTGAAAAATGATTGCTTTCCCTAGGAGTGAATTATGAATACTGAGAACCAGGTATGAATACCTAACTTTTCCTGTGTAGACATTTTTTCAGCAATTTCACAACCTGAAGTCAGATGACAATGTATTCAGGAAAGGTGGGGCAAAAAATTGCATTTTGAGTCAAAATTGACATTGCCTTCTTCAGAAATTTTAACCAGTTCTAATTAACATGAATTTTGTTATTTTCCTCCCTCTCTCTACTACAATTAGTTCCAAGTAAAAACCTTATTGAGTCCCCTTGAATTGGGGATTTCTTTGTTAATGTTATGAATACAAATATTTACACAAATTTATGACTTAAACCTCCAAGCTCATTTAATGCTACTTGTATATGTATTATTTGCGGGCTGGCTACTTGATATCGGATAAACAAATACAGGACTCCTCCCTAGAAGACACTATTTACCAAGCTCCCACAATTATGTACATGCCTGTATTTGTTTGTCTAGGAACAGAGTCCCATGAAATTACTGCCTCCCACTTTCCTTGGTAAATGTTTATTAATTTTGTACCTTGTCAAGCCTTGTTTTAGCACCACAATGTTGAAGATTTATGTGTGATACTTCCCTGTCATTTCTGAGAAACAGTCAAAGCAGACTTACTGGTCCTCTGACTTAAACGTTTCTCCCCTTCTTCAACAATAGTCCCTGATGTTTACATGCAGGAGTTGTTTTGTAGATGCATCAAGTTGGGATAGGAGTGATGTCCCTACTGGGCACTTGGTTCTAAATAGTAGCCCAAAAGCTCAGGATACCCAAGATACAATTCACAAACCACATGAAGCTGAAGAAGAAGGAACACCAAAGTGTGGATGCTTCAGACCTTCTTAGAAGGGGAACAAAAATACTCAGAGGAGGAAATATGGGGACAATGCATGGAGCAGAGACTGAAAGGCCATCCAGAGACTGTCCCACATGGGGATGCAGCCCACATACATTTACCAAACCCAGACAATATTGGGGTTTCCAAGAAGTGCATGATGACAGGAGCCTGACATAGCCGTCTGCTAAGACCCTGCCAGAGCCTTTCGAACACAGAGGCGGATGTGTAGAGGGCCGCAATAACATTTGCCACCACTAGATGGTGCTGGCTTCCACTGCGCCCGACGTGGAAGGCCAGGATAGCCTCCGCCATTACAAGATGGCGACAGCCTTTGCCGCGCCAGCCAGCCCCCTTTCAGGAAGTTAACTGTGCGCATGTGCAAGAGTGCCTTCGTGCCAGGTCTTTGCCCACTCCGGGGCGTGCCTTATGAGATCATGGCTAAACAACCAATCAGGTGTGGATGCGTCACACTAGGGTGTTTATAAGCGTGCCATGTTGGCGCGGCGGGCGCTTCCTCTTCTAAGATTAATAAAGTTGGTCACAGTAAGGATTTTTGTGTACCCTCATGTTTCCTGCCTGCGGGAAGTCACGCGCGGGACATTTGGTGCCAAGAACCCGGGACACAAAAAAGCCACATCATCACCGGCGCTACGAGAAGCCTCCGTTTCACAGAAGAAATCCAGAAGCTGTGGAATGCGGGTAAGACTCTGAGAGACTATGTTTAGCCTTGATCTGTTCCAGCTCAGTCCTCTGCCGGATGCGGCAGGAGCTGCTATGGTTGCTCTGGCAGCCCTCGGGTTGTTTCTATTGACCTTTGAGTTTCTAGTTACCGCCAAAAGGCATCAGAGGTCGCATAGGAACTGCCCAGCTGTAACAGCAAAGCGGAGAGTGTTGGGGGAAGGGCAAAGCGTGTCAGAAACAGAGGGTAGTGAAAAGTTACAATGAGAAAAGGATCCTGACCGATCTCAAGCACCAGGCCCCTCTGCGGTCTTACCACCGCCAGAGGTGAAAGATTGGGGAAAGAACACCCCGGGTGAGGAGAAGGGAGGAGATAAAAGGAACACAACATTTTGGGAGAAAAATTTTGTCTTTGTGCCTGTAAGAAGTGTGCTTAAGCTCCGGCTTTACAGAGTCATACTGATTAGGCTTGATAGAGACAGACCGCCTAAAAATTTATTCAGGAGAATCAAACAAAAGGACATCTCAGTGCCCGTGCACAGCTTGATGGAGTTAATGTAATTGGGTTGTGAGTAAATATATTCAGGGCTGTGTTTCACTTCCATACCATTGGCGAATGTCAGTCGTTCTGCTCAGATAATATATCTCAGTATCTTACAGGAATTGGGTTTCAACACGTTGGTGGACTAGTCCAGGAATTGAGACTATCCATCGCCCATATCGACTCCCCTCGAGTGGATAGTCGCGGTGAACACCATCTGGTTTTTTCCCTCTTTGTCTATTGTTTGTCTCTGGTGCACCAGGATGTCCCCATGTCTGTCAGTGTCTGTCTGTGGTTTTTATTTCTCGTTGTTTAAATGTTTTATGTTTCATGTTCAAAAGAAAAAATGGTAAAAACTTTATCTGCCGGTCGTTCACACCTTGACTTGGGTTTAACTCGTTGCAAAATGAATAAAAAACAGTTTCAATCAGGTCTTTGAAGCCCTGTGCCTAGAGCCAGGTGTCTAGATTAGCTGGAGAAGCTGCCCAGAGGCTAAGCGTCTACACGAGCTGATCTTAAAGGCGCCAACAGCTTCTCAGCTTCTTCGATACAAGAGTTGATAGCTGTTTCTCTTAGAGAGATCCCTGACTTATTATTTGAATCAACAGGTGACAAGGTGCTTCTCTTAAATTCATAGCTAAAAAGGTAAAAATGGTGTTTGGTCTAAATATTAAAGATATGTGTAGCCACTTCAATTTTGTTTCTCATCGGTTTTAAATGTATAAATATGCTCTACTTGCCTTGGTTATGGACTATTGGCTTTCAAGTTATTGGATATGGTTAAAAGGGTATAATATTGGTAACAGAAAGTTGACATAAAGCTGGTAATCTGGATGGAGTCATTCTAGATAGCGTGTGACATGGGCCAACCTAGGGAGACAGATCTAAATTAAGATAACGTTTTTATGGAATTCTTATTCTAGGAACCAGGCTTCTCAAAGAATTTAGGACATTGTCTCTTTGTTGAGGTGTTGGAGACCGCACCATCATCGTGAGTTCATATATAAGAATTGGCAGTCATGCTTATCACCCTGTACAAAGCTTAAGTCCAAGTGGATCAAGGACCTCCACATCAAACCAGACACACTCAAACTAATAGAAGAAAAACTAGGGAAGCATCTGGAACACATGGGCACTGCAAAAAATTTCCTGAACAAAACACCAATGGCTTATGCTCTAAGATCAAGAATCGACAAATGGGATCTCATAAAACTGCAAAGCTTCTGTAAGGCAAAGGACACTGTGGTTAGGACAAAACGGCAACCAACAGATTGGGAAAAGATCTTTACCAATCCTACAACAGATAGAGGCCTTATATCCAAAATATACAAAGAACTCAAGAAGTTAGACCGCAGGGAAACAAATAACCCTATTAAAAAATGGGATTCAGAGCTAAAAAAAGAATTCACAGCTGAGGAATGCCGAATGGCTGAGAAACACCTAAAGAAATGTTCAACATCTTTAGTCATAAGGGAAATGCAAATCAAAACAACCCTGAGATTTCACCTCACACCAGTGCGATTGGCTAAGATCAAAAACTCAGGTGACAGCAGATGCTGGCGAGGATGTGGAGAAAGAGGAACACTCCTCCATTGTTGGTGGGATTGCAGACTGGTAAAACCATTCTGGAAATCAGTCTGGAGGTTCCTCAGAAAATTGGACATTGAACTGCCTGAGGATCCAGCTATACCTCTCTTGGGCATATACCCAAAAGATGCCTCAACATATAAAAGAGACACGTGCTCCACTATGTTCATCGCAGCCTTATTTATAATAGCCAGAAAATGGAAAGAACCCAGATGCCCTTCAACAGAGGAATGGATACAGAAAATGTGGTACATCTACACAATGGAATATTACTCAGCTATCAAAAACAACGAGTTTATGAAATTCGTAGGCAAATGGTTGGAACTGGAAAATATCATCCTGAGTGAGCTAACCCAATCACAGAAAGACATACATGGTATGCACTCATTGATAAGTGGCTATTAGCCCAAATGCTTGAATTACCCTAGATCCCTAGAACAAACGAAACTCAAGACGGATGATCAAAATGTGAATGCTTCACTCCTTCTTTAAATGAGGAAAAAGAATACCCTTGGCAGGGAAGGGAGAGGCAAAGATTAAAACAGAGACTGAAGGAACACCCATTCAGAGCCTGCCCCAAATGTGGCCCATACATATACAGCCACCCAATTAGACAAGATGGATGAAGCAAAGAAGTGCAGACCGACAGGAGCCGGATGTAGATCGCTCCTGAGAGACACAGCCAGAATACAGCAAATATAGAGGCGAATGCCAGCAGCAAACCACTGAACTGAGAATAGGTCCCCTATTGAAGGAATCAGAGAAAGAACTGGAAGAGCTTGAAGGGGCTCGAGACCCCAAAAGTACAACAATGCCAAGCAACCAGAGCTTCCAGGGACTAAGCCACTACCTAAAGACTATACATGGACTGACCCTGGACTCTGACCCCATAGGTAGCAATGAATATCCTAGTAAGAGCACCAGTGGAAGGGGAAGCCCTGGGTCCTGCTAAGACTTAACCCCCAGTGAACTAGTCTATGGGGGGAGGGCGGCAATGGGGGGAGGGTTGGGAGGGGAACACCCATAAGGAAGGGGAGGGGGGAGGGGGATGTTTGCCCGGAAACCGGGAAAGGGAATAACACTCGAAATGTATATAAGAAATACTCAAGTTAATAAAAAAAAAAAGAGAGAAAAAAAAATAAGAATTGGCAGTCAAACTTTGTATCTGTATTTTAATGCTAATTCCACTGCCCCAAGAACAGTTGCCTATCGAGTTTTGCTCTCCAAAGTTGTGGTTTGCCCTAAAGCTATCGGTATTTTTATGCTAATTCCCACTGCCCTAAGGACAGCTACCTAGTCATGTACTCAGAACTCAGGTGACCTTGTGGCTGTATTCTGGTGTTACAAAGAGAAATTAAAGATTGTGATTTAGGATTGCCAGTGTTACATTGACTAACTCAAACTTATTTTTAATTAAGGAAAAATCATACAGGTAGAGATTGTTACAAGATTTACGAAGGATTGATGAGGTTTTGGAACTTTTGAGAACATTACAGCCAGTTTACTTACTCCAACTGCCATTTCAGGATAGATTTAGAGGATTGCTAACAGCCTTATATTAGGTAATTTTGTTGCTTCTTCAGTGTAAGAAGTTAGAACTTAAATCTTTCAATGTATATGGAAATTTTTACTACAAACCTTTGCTCTCAAAATGAGCTTTGATATTTGGGGAGTAGCTGTTACACTACTCCAGATAAGAATATTTGAAGCTAATTTTAAGCTTCTAAGGATATGTTAATTGGCTAAGTACCTCACCCTACCAGAGGACTTAGGTCTTTGTTATGCACATTGGAGATAAAGCTTCAGCTTTGTTAAAACAGAGTTGTGGACTAGAGTCATAAAAGTATTTTGAAAAGAAACCTGGTAAAACATATCTTATTCCAAACAACAGTTAATTGGTTATTACAAAATACTGATATTTGGCCTATTACATATACAAATTTTTCAGACGAAATTGATAATTTTACTCTTTACATGCTTTTATACTTCCTGTGTATTTGTGCATACAACCCATAGGAAATGCGCTTACTGTATTTATAGGTGGTTCATCTAATGAAAAGGCTACATGTATGATTGGATCACTTGTTTATTCTCCTGAGTTTCTATTGCTTCAACACAGATTATTAAATTCTGTAGTTTAGCCACTGTTTTTAAATCAAACTTTCAATTCACATACTGATAGCCAATGTGTGGCTTGTGGTTTACAATTGATTTCAATTACTTAATGCTTTATTAGAGACAGGTTTTCTACTTAAAATCAGTGAGTGATTTCAGTGTAAATTGTCTGACAACTCACTGTCCTTTCAGTGCTCTGGCTCAGACAACTAAACAAAACCATAGACTCAGCTCTTTGAAAATGGTAATGGAGTTGATAACACACCCTCATGAAAAGAGGAAGACTCCATTTGCTTACTTTCAACTCCCAGCCTCACCCTGCCAGATCAGGGATTTCTAGTAAGACTGAATCTAGATGATATTTACAAGATTCGACATTTCTAATTAATGCTTATGTTTAGGTAAATAAAGTTTGTGAGGTGCTAGAGAAATGGCTTAGTGGTTAAGAGCACTAAATACTCTTCCTTTATAGGACATTTAAGAACTCAAACTGGATTGCCTGGGCTCTTTAGCAAGGGAAGACAAGATACCAGACAGATTATAGGCCTTACATAGGAACAATTAGTCAAAAAAATCTCATTCTTTATATATCCAAAACAATAATGCTGGAGACAATAATTTGGAATACAAGTCAATTTATAAATACAAGTGCTCAGTGTCCTCAATTTAATCCTCGAGGACTTACCTTAATAAATAATATCTTTACTATATCTTAATAAATAAAAAGGGGGAGTTATCCCTGTATGCTAAATAATGCTCCTTTTATTTCAATTTTAAAATTTTGGATGCCAAAGTTTATGGCACCCTACAACTAGGCGTACTTCTGCCTAGGTGAAATAGAGAGATCCACTTATTGACATGATCCTGTCCAGATATTTTATATGGGGAAGAGGGAATGTTTGTGTTTTTTCTACAGGATGCTACAAGAGTGTGCCAGCTGCCTGAGTGGTTGCTGAGACTTGCTGATCTGGTTGCATAAAGATTCAGCTCTCCTGGTTCAGGTCCCTGGAGTCATTCCTCTGCCCTGAGAGGAAGATAGAAGATTCCCCTTCATCCTTTGTCATCACAGAGATTTTGCCATTGCTACAGTCAGTGTTACTGCTGCGTGTGTCCCGTCCCACTATGGCCTTCTCTCTGACCTTCTGTACACTGCTGCTTGCTGGGGAAGACTGGACTCCAGCCGTTGCTGCCCCCTTCATTTTCCCTGGTGACTCTTGCTGCCTTAACTGGTCATTTTACAGACTGTAGCTTTACAGTAATGCTACCTGCGTAAAGCTACAGTAGACTGGGGAACTCTGTCCTGGTTATACAGATCTCAGAAATGGTTCCATTGTCTGCTGGTTGTTCCAGAGAAAAATGACTGATCCTGAACTGTCCTAGAAAAGACCTTGACACTTTCACTGCTATTGTAGCAGCCATTACTGCTGCAGACATTGTGTCTGCAGTGTCTAGAGTTATCCTCCCCCAATCTATTGTTAGACAAGTACAGTGGGTGAACTTTCTGGAGTAGTTACTAACAATTGGGAATTCTAAATTTTATTATAGGAGCAGCTTGACTACGGCCCTTGATGGTAACAGCTGAGGAGGACCATATGAGGTGCCCACTACTTATCGGGAGTGGCTCTGTCTGGTACAGACCTATGCTGTGGATCAGTGTTCATACTATGGTTGGTTTACAAACTCAGATCTCAACAGAAACGTGAAAAGGCCGTTATCACTCAAACACTTGTGGCCATTGTACTAGGGGTCTCCCCTAGAATTTTGTTATCTTGCTCTCTGTATCTGAGTTCTCTGCTCCTACACCCCATGGATCTGTGGATCCATTACACTGGGATGAGAGAGACTCATTGTTCCTTTGATCAGCCCTTCCACATCGCTGAGGTTTCCTCTTTACACGCGATAGGGTGATCATGACTGCTATAAAATAATATAAATTATAAGGGTGAGATGTAGAGGGCCGCAATAACATTTGCCACCACTAGATGGCGCTGGCTTCCACTGCGCCCCACGAGGAAGGCCAGGATAGCCTCCGCCATTACAAGATGGCGACAGCCTTTGCCGCGCCAGCTGGCCCCCTTTCAGGAAGTTAACTGTGCGCATATGCAAGAGTGCCTTCGTGCCAGGTCTTTGCCCACTCCGGGGCGTGCCTTATGAGATCATGGCTAAACAACCAATCAGGTGTGGATGTGTCACACCAGGGTGTTTATAAGCGTGCCATGTTGGCGCGGCGGGCGCTTCCTCTTCTAAGATTAATAAAGTTGGTCACAGTAAGGATTTCTGTGTACCCGCGTGATTCCTGCCAGTGGGAAGTCGCGCATGGGACACGGATGCTTGCAGCCAAACATTGAACTGACAACATGGTCCCCAATGTAGAAGTTAGAGAAGGGACTGAAGTAGCTGAAAGGGTTTGCAACCCCAGAAGAATAACACCATAACAATAAAACAAACCCCCCAGACATGAAGCCATCATCCCAAGAGAACACATGAATGGACCTATCTGCATGTGTAGCAGAGGACGGCCTTGTCGGACATCAGTGGTAGGAGAGGCCCTTGGTCCTGCCAAGGTTCTATGTCCCAGTGTAGGGGAAAGTCAAGGCAGGGAGGTGGGAGGGAGTGGGTAGGTGGATGAGGGAGCACCTTCATAGAAGCAGGGGAGATGTGGATGGGATAGAGGATTTCTGGTGGGGAAACTAGGAAATTGGGTAAAAGAAAAACCTATCCACAAAAACAGATCACATTATCACTCATAAATGGTTGTAGTTTGATATAATGACCACTATAAATTCTTGCATTTGAATATTTTCCCATCGGAAATGGCATTATAATCAGATGTGGCCCTTCTCGAGGAAGCATGCCACTGTATATGCCACTTGGCTTTGAAGTCAAATATGCCAAGCCTCATACAGATTCCTGCTACCTACAAATCAAGATGTAGAACTCTCAGCTCCTCAGCACTGTGTCTATTTGCATGCTGTCATGATACTAGACTGAAGCTCTGAAATTGTAAGCCAACATCAATTAAACGTTTTCCTTTTTAAGAATTGCTATGGTCATGGTGTCTCCTCACAGCAATGGAGCCCTCAGCTCAGACATAAACATATACAGCAAAAAGAATCTCAGACATAAACATATACAGCAAAAAGAATCTCAGACATAACATACACAGCAAAAAGAATCTCAGACATAAACATATACAGCAAAAAGAATCTGGAATGCCGATTAATTAAATATATTTGATTTGCCTGGTGTCGATGGTACATCCCCTTAATCCCAGCACTTGGGAGGTAGAGTTAGGCAGATCTCTTGAGTCTGAGCCCACCTTGAAGGTCTTTGATCCTGTGGAGGTTTGATACCCTGCACAGAGGGATGCCTGAGTGGTTAGTCACAAATGGGTGGGTGGGTGGTAGAGCACACTCATGGAGGCAAATGGGACTGGGGAGAGGGAAGATGTGGGGTGGAGGTTTTGGGGACAGGTAGAAAGGAAGTGGGAAGTCATTTGGGATGCAAATGAATGGAGTGATTAATATAAAAGAAAATAAATGAAAATGAAAAAGAATAAACAGACTTTAAACCACGCTGTGCTGGGACATGCCTCTTATCTTTTCCAGTATTTGTAAAGCTTAGAAACTATCTTCAATAGATGGAGGCTAGCCTGAACTTTGTAGATTGTACCAGTGCTAACAGCCTACTTGAGAAAACAAAGAAAAAAGAAAGAAAGAAAAGAATAAAGAAAGGAAGATGGAAGGAAGGAAGGAAGGAAGGAAGGAAGAAAGAAGAGAGAGAGAGAGAGAGAGAGAGAGAGAGAGGTGGAAAATGGAAGGAAGGGAAGGAAAGTAATATTTCTAGCACTTGTTGATTCTGATATTTAATTTTATAATTACTGCTTCCAAATCTTCTTCTATGCCGTCCTCTGCTTTATTTCAAATTCCCATTTTCTTATATTTCTTTAATTGTTACATATTTATATGCATATACATATATTTCTAAAAGTATAAATACACCATAATCAATCTGTATGCTGCTCTTTGTATACATGTTTACCGGATTTACCACTTGGCATTGAATACCAATTGGTATACTCTTCCATAATTTAATAGATTTAAGGTAATAATATTATTTCCATTAAGAACCATTATAATATTTCTCTTTACAAATCCTATGTAGAAAAAGACGTATTTTATGCATCTGAGGTCATTAGCAATAACCCAACTTTGTTAATTTGCAAAAAAGTCAATGGCTTTCTTTTTCTTTTCCAATGATTTGTCATACAGCAAACCTAATCCCATAGGTATTTTTAAATTTGTCATAATCATATATGTCCTTTATTGAAGAACCCATGGATTTTATGGGACTTTGAAGTGGTTTAATTCTATCAATATAATTTAAATTAAATTAGTATTTAATATGAATTTGTTTTGTTAATTTGTTTTTTGAGACAGGGTTTCTCTGTTTATACCTGGCTGTCCTAGAATTCAATATATATATATATATTCCTTGATCAATGGTCTAGTTCCCAAGAGCACTGGGTGGTCCAGCCAGCAGACATTTTTCTTCCTATGGGGTAGCAATTCCCCTCTGCTCCTTCAGTCCTTCTGCCACCTCCCCCATCTAGGTCCCTGAGCTCAGTCTGATGGTTTGGCTCCAAGCATCCATATTTGCATTGGTCAATTGCTGCCAGAACCTCCCAAGGATCGGCCACACCAGCTTCCTGTCAGCAAGTGCCTCGTGGCAATAGCAACAGCATTAGGGCTTGGTGTCTGCAGACAGGATGGTTGGGTGTTCCCCAGATGGCCCTTCCTTCAATCTCTGCTGCATTTTTGTCCCTGTCTTTCCTTTTCACAGGAACATTTCTGGATTGAAAACTTTGAGATGGGTGGGTGACTATACCTCCACTGGGATCATGCCTACCTACTCGAGGTAATCACTACAAGATCTATCTCCCCTTGGCTGCACACATTTTGTCTAAAGTCATCCACACTGGGTCCTGGGAGCCTCTCCCTTCCTTAGCATTGGGGACCTTCCAGTGGCTATACCCAGTTCCTCATCCCCTACTGTTACATTCTCATTTGATTTCCTGAAGCTCTGTACTCTGCTCCTTTCTTTTCCAGTAGCTGATACTATACGTCTTTATTTCCTCCTTCTTCCTCCCTGCCATGTCCCTCCTCCCTCTACCTTCTGTGATCATCCTGTTCCCCACTCAGTGTAGGAATGATGCATCCACACCCTGGTCCTCCTTCCTCCTAAGCTCCATATGGTCTGTGGGTGTTTTCATGGGTATTTTGAGCTCAAATCCAAGTGGATCAAGGACTTCCATATAAAACCAGATATACCGAATCTAATAGAAGAGAAAGTGGGGAAGAGCTTTAAACACATTCAAAGAGGAAATTTTCCTGACTAGAACAACTATGGCTCATGGTCTAAGATCAACTATCCACAAATGAGAAATCATAAAGTTGAAAATCTTTTGGAAGGCATAGCACACTGTCAATAAAACAAAATGGCAACCTACAGATTGGGAAAAGATCTTTACCAACCATGCATCCCGTAGAGGGCTAATATCCAATATATACAAAGAACTCAAGAAGATAGACTCCAGAGAGCCAAATGACCCTATTAAAAATGGGGTACAGAGCTAAAAAAGAATCCTCAACTGAGGAATATCAAATGGCTGAGAAACACCTAAAGAAATGTTCAACATCTTTAGTCACCAGGGAAATGCAAATCAAAACAACCCTGAGATTTCACCTCACACCAGTGAGAATGGCTAAGATCAAAAACTTATGTAACAGCAGATGCTGGAAAGGATGTGGAGAAAGAGGAACACTCTTCCACTGATGGTGGGATTGTAAGCTGGTAAAACCCCTTTGGTAATTAATCTGGTGGTTCCTAAGAAAATTGGAAATTTTCTGAAGACCCAGCAATACCACTACTGGGCATGTAGAAAAGATGCTCCAACATATAACAGGGACACATGCTCCACTATGTTCATAGCAGCCTTATTTGTAATAGCCAGAAGCTAGAAAGAAGCCAGATGTCCCTCAACAGAGGAATGGATACAGAAAATGTCATACATTTATACAGTGGAGTACTACTCAGCAATTAAAAACAATGACTTCATGAAATTTGTAGGCAAATGGATGGAACTAGAAAATATGCTGAGTGAGGTAACTCAGACACAAAAGAACGCACATCGTATGTACTCACTGGTAAGTAGATATTAGTATAGTTTTGAAGTCTTTAAGGATCTAATAACTGTGACATTTCCTAACTATTGTTAAGATGCAGTGAGCTCTAAATAGAACTTATTTAAATTAATGCATGTGTAGACAGAAAGACAAGCTAGACCATTCGAGAATTTCTCACGTGAATGATTTTTATTGAATTTCACATTGAATTTTACCATATATATCGGTATCTAATCAGTTTGTATCTTCCTGTTCTTAAAAGTTCCTATTCACAAAACATGACCTACACTCCAATCCTAATCTTATAAGAAATCAGCAAAAGTTCTGCATTTAGATTGACACTAAGAACTTCCAGCTAATAATAGCCTCTCCCTTATTATCCCCCACTTTACAGGTGCTGCTCCTCATATCTTTCTTTCTATTTTCTGACTCAATTATTTGCCTGAGGCAAACTTTTCGCTTTGTTTTTGCATTCTGCCTCTTGCCCTGAAATTGTCTAGATGTGATTTTTTTTTCCTCAAGGCTGACCTGCATCTTAATTCTGCCTCCAGATAATGCTGATAACAAAAAAAAAATATGTTAGGGGAAGTGGGAGCTGAAATACTAAATATTTGACCTAATTTCCATTAAGTCATGAATAGTAATATACGATAATTGACTATACTAATATCTAATAGTCACATAATGAGTGAAATTACAAAAATGATTTAGGGGAAAGCTGTCTCAGCAGTTACTTATGCCTGCTGTTCCTCCAGAAATTGCTGACTAGCCACATTACTTATTGCAAATTCACCTACAAATCCAAGGATCTGACACTGCTTTCTAGTTTTCAGAGGTACTCATATACTCCACACACACACACACACACACACACACACACACACAGGTATATATTAAAAATTTAAAAAAAGTTTAAAAAAATAAAAAATAAAAATGTTTTACAAATCACCCAAAGAATGTAATACTTTGTCTTTCTTGAAGAAAATTTATGACACAAAGTATGACATGTGAACGCCTAATGCATTTGCACACTGCAAGGAATTCTTTCTTTTCTCTTCAGATTACTTAGTGAGGTGGAATTATGACCTTTCTTACTATAATGGTTTGAATGAGAATGAACCCCTTATAAGCTCATATATTTGAATGTTTTGTCTCTATTTGGTAACTATTTAGGAAGGATTAGGAAGTTGGGCCTTGTTAAAAGGGGTTGTGAGTAGATATGTTCTTTGAGCTTTCAATGTCCATACCAAACTCAGTCTTACTCTTTGTACCCAATACAAACAGAACATAAAATCTCTTAGCTAATATTCCAGTGCCACATCTGCCAACCACCTACATTGTTTTTTGCCATGATGGCCGTGCTGTAACCCCTTGATCTGTAAGCAAGACCCCAATTAAAAGCTTCCTCTTCTAAGTTGCCTTGGTTATAATATCTCTTCACAGTAACTAGGACAAATGCCTAAATGTGAAATTTCAGAATCATAAGTAATAGAAGCAATCCCTTTTGTTGTGGTTGTGGTGGTGGTTTTGAGAGCCTTGCCATAACTCACTATGTAAACAAAATCCATAAAAGAGACATTTTTCCACACATGTTCTTATGTCAGGAGCCATCAAAGAGAAGCTAAAAACTAGCAGGTGATCTTACTGAGATGATTCCGCCGTGGACTGTAAAGTTAATGATGGATTCACAAGGGCGAGGAAATTACATCTGAGGGAAGATGCTATTAATATGCATATATCTATATATCTATATCTATATCTATATCTATCCACTCTTTTTATCAGATCTCTGCAGAACAAAGACGTACTGTCTTTTTTTTTTTTTTTTTGGTTCTTTTTTTTTTTTTCCGGAGCTGGGGACCGAACTCAGGGCCTTGCGCTTCCTAGGTAAGCGCTCTACCACTGAGCTAAATCCCCAGCCCCAAAGACGTACTGTCTTAAAGTGATGTTACATAGACAAATAGATAATTCTAATTGTTGAGGTTGTTTATAATGACTCCTGTTAAGTCATTTCTGATGTCAAAACTGCAAAGAGAACCCTGCTAGTCTTCAAATGGCTTCTGAGACAGCAAGCAGGCATCTAAAACTCAGAGCACATTCCAACAGATTGTAAAATAATTGAACAAATGTCATAAAATTGGAACCAAAGTTTTACTATAGGTGCAAGGACAGAAGATAAAAGATTGACAGTAGTCACAAAACTTAGAGTTCTCAACTTTTAATGAATCTGTTGAGCTTGTGACAGATGTTTGGCCAGATAATTACTCTTAATGAATATGCATGTAAACATTTTCCATTGTAAAATTCTTTTCCAGTTTATGATTTGAATTTTTGTTTAAACTTGTGGTGAAGTTTTTACCATGGGAGCATGTATTCTCATAGATGTATAAGTGCTGAGGACAAAGAGAGTGAGAGAACTTGGTTTTGTTTTGTTTTTTGGATATTTTATTTATTTACATTCCAAATGCTATCCTCACTTCCAGCGGTGGTTTCCCCTCCACAACTCCCCATTCCTTTCCCCCCACCCCCTACTTCTATGAAGGTACTCCCCCACCTAAGGACCCACTCCCACCTGCCCTGGCATTCCCCTGCCCTGGGGCAAGCCTTCACAGGACCAAGGGCGTCTCCTCCCATTGATGTCCGACAAGGTCATTTCTGGAGACATGGGTCCCTCCAAGTGTACTCTTTGGTTGGTGGTTTAGTCCCTGGGAGTTCTGGGGTGTCTGGTTGGTTGATATTGTTCTTCCTATGGGGTTGCCAAACCCTTCAGCTCCTTCAGTCCTTTCCCTATCTCCTACATTGGGGTCCTGGTGCTCAGTCCAATGGTTCGCTGTGAGCATCCACAACTGTATTTGTCAGACTCTGACAGAAAACTCATAATAATCATGATAAAACTCACAGACCATATAAAGTTCAAGAAGAAGGAAAACCAAAGTGTGGATACTTAAGTCCTTCTTATAAGGGGGAGCAAAATACTCATGGGTGGTAGAGAGTGGGATGGACTTGGAAGGAAGAGAGGAGGGGGGAGCGGAAGAGGGGAAAGATCAGGAATGAGAGATGGGGATGATATGCAGAGGGCCAGGAAATTGAACAGAGATGTGTAGCAATGGGGGATGGGGAACTGGGTGTAGCCACCAGCAAGTCACATATACTAGTAAAGCAAGAGGCTCCTAGGACCCAAAGGTGGTGAGAGAACTTTTTAAAGAATACTGAAGAAAAACTTTTGAGAGAGAAGAAACTTTTAGAGTAGGACTTTTTAGAGAACTTTTATAGAAACCTTTTTAGAGAGAACTTAGAAATAAAGAGTAAAATCTTTTTCGAAAGTGTCTCCTTTTCTGCCTGGGATTTTAACTAGCAGGCTGGGAGTTAGAGCCCGGAAGTTCCCGCTGAGATAGAACAAAGGTACTTTACTTAATCTCCTGCCCTTAAGCTACAGGTGTTAATCAACTAAACCAGGGCCTTTCAACCTTCTGCACGAACAGGAAAGTTTTTAGAACACTTTACAAGCTATCTACAAGCATTCAGTGTAGTTAGAGAGCTTGAAGACTATCAGTCTTTAAAGCCACACCTCAGTGTGTCTCTTCAACCCACTCCACGTCAGGAGGCTCCTGGCATTCTTATCTCCTTTTGCTAACTCATAAACTCTTCCTTAGCTATCTTAGAAATCCCTTAGTAACTTCCTGACTTCCTGTGTCTACCAAGAGTAGTTAAAATATTAATTACAACCTCATAAACTCTGCAACTCACAGCCCTTAAATCTCAAAGTCTTGAGAATTTACAAATTTCTGTATAAAATTCTTAGTCAAATTTTATGTGCAAAGATTCTTCACCCATCTCTGTTGTGTGTTATTTGTACATTGCCGCCTCATAGCCAATTTTTTCCCAGATGGCTAAGAATTCATAGCGACTTTGAAGGCATGCTGGTTAACAACTGACATATTTATAAGGGAAAACATATAGAACTGCCTGGTGATCTTATAGCTTTATCACTTTTCACACATACAGTCTATGATACCCACTCAATAATGAAACCAGCCAGGAACATTTGTCAGAGTGTTCAGATTTCAGCAGCTATGGCGATTGTTATTCTCCTAATTAAGACACACATTTCTGATGTAAAGAAAATGTTATTTTCTTACAGTATCTGAATCCATATTTGGCACATGAAAGAAGTTCAGTAAGTAATTAAAAAATAAATAAATCAAAACTCAAAAACTCAAGACAAGGCATAGTTGGTTCACAGTTTAAACACACAACATTTTGCATTGCAATCTAGTGAAAGAGCGTACCCCTAAATGGGGAGCCGCGTCTTTCACTCCAATCGCGGGGTGGGGTACCCCCAGGTATCACAAGTAGCCGGCCTTGATGTAACAGCAGGAGGTAGCTTTGATTAACGAGATCCCTATTAGCGGGATCCCGGGTCGATTCGTATCCCACACAGGAGACAGAGGAATCGACCCCGAGCCTCCAAACTCGGGAGGGGGGGCTATATAGGGGCATTCGCGCAGTTACACATGATTGGTCAATTCAAATGGTGCACAGTTACTTTCAGCGCGAAATTACATCAGCAAGGAGTATGTGCTCTCTAGCAGCTCGGCAGGCAGGTAGGGTTGCTCATCTCACTCAGGGGGGTGAAGGAAGGCGAGGGGGTGGCTACAGATGGTCAATGTCCTTGGGGCTGATAGCTGGTCCGGCAGGTCCTATCTCTAACAACCTCTCAGGCACGTCCGGACCTTGTCTATGACTAACTTTTTGAAATTTTAATTCTTCACTAGAATTATTTTCATAGTAACACATTTTCTTCCTTGGACTCATTACTTATTTTGGGAAGAAGTTAGCCCCTTAATTAGTGAAGAATTAGCTGTATTTCAAAATTTTCCTGAAGCACATTGAATCTTCTCATCCCTCTGAATTTCCTTACTTGATTTGTTCACTGAAAACTATCAAGGGAGTAGAAGCTAATATATCCTTTGGCATATTTTGAGGCTAATTCAATAAATGATTTCATAGATGCAGGGCTTCTATATGTTGAGATGTATGAGGAATCAGCTATGGCAATTAGCTGAATTCAGTCCAGTGACCGTGGGAATTCTACTTGCTGGGTGGAATACTAAATTAGCTCTCTGCTTAATGCCAATTAACCATAACTGAAAACATTTTTATAACTGAATTTAAACAGCCATCATGTGCATAAATCTTGTAATATGTTATTACACGCAAGTCAAGTCCTAAAACTCAGATGCAATGAAGAATACCTGTATGTGGCTGTTTTTGTTTTTTGTTTTTGTTTTAAAGCAGACTCCTTATTTCTCTCTGATTTTATTTTTGTTAATGATACAATTGTAACCAGTCAGAAAATAGTATGAATATAAGGAAGGGGAGTCACTCTACTTTCAATATAATATTTTCTCTATCTGACTTTCTCTGCTTACAGTAGTTAAAACATCAATAAAATACGAGTACCAGAGGTTGTTATTTCAAGTAGCAGGTAACTCAGGTTTCGTTTTATTCAATTTTTCATAAATATCTATAACATTTTTAAACATTTTATAATTAGCTACAATTTTGCATATAATTATCTTAAGATAAATATCTATGTAAAGGGTTATTTCCCAAAGGAAGCATGATTGTCAATGAATCAACTCAGATATTTGGAAATTTGTCTTCCATTGTTTGAGGAAGTACCTCAGTCTCACTTCAGTATGTTTGACACTGATGGCGAGGTTTGGGAGTTTAAAGCCTTTCTAGCCATCTTGATTGAGTTTTCTTCTCTATGCTTTTGGATAAAGATGTGACTCTCAGCCTCCTGATCCTGCCCTCTCACCTGAAGCTGCCGAGCCTCCTCAGCCTGAGAGGCATTTTTGACTCTGATACCAAAGCTTCAAATGAATTATTTCTTTTCTGTTTTTCTTCCATAAGTGACCTTAAGTCACGATAATTTGTCACATCAATAGCAAAGTATGCAATGGGCATCTGATTTTTAGTCGTTCCTATGAAGAACTTAACCATGTCGCTTGGAACACTTGTCCACTGCTGGTGGAATTACAAGCTAGTACCACCACTGAGGAAATCAGTCTGGCAGTTCCTCAGACAACTGGATATAGTATTGAAGATGCTCCAAATGTTGCAAGGACACATGCTCCGCTGTGTTTACAGCAGTCTTATTTTAATAGCCGGAAGCGGGAAAGAACCCAGATGTCCTTCACCAGAAGAAATGGATACAGAAAATGTGGTACATTTACACAAGGAAGTAATACTTAGCTAGTAAAAACAATGACTTCATGAAATTCTTAGGGAAATGGATTGAATTAGAAAATATCCTCAATGAGGTAACCCAATCACAAAAGAAAACATGTTATGCACTCACTGATGAGTAGATATTAGCTCAAAAGCTTAGAATACCCAAGACCAAGACAATTCACAGACCACATGAAGCTCAAGAAGAAGGAAAACCAAAGCGTGGATGCTTCAGTCCTTCTTATAAGGGGAAAAAATACTCAAGGGATGAAAAAATGGAGATGAAGTGTAGAGCAGAGACTGAAGGAAAGGCCACCACCTGGGGATCCTTCCCCCATACAGACACCAAACCCAGACACTACTGGGTGGATGCCAAGAAGTGTTTGCTGACAAGAACCTGATATACTTGTTTCCTAAGAGGCTCTGCAAGAGTTTGACAAATACAGAGATGGATGTTTACAGCCAACCATTAGACTGAGCACTGGCTTCCCAGTGGAAAATTAGAGAAAGGACTGAAAGAGCTGAAGGGTTTTGCAACCAATAGGAAGAACAATATCACACAACTAGACCCTCCATGGTAACAATCCTGACACTGTCGGTTCAGGTGCTTGAACACTTGTCTCCACCTGGTAACACTGTTCGAGGACGAAGTTCTGCCTTATTGTAGGAAGTACATAGCTGTAGGTGGGATTTGAGAGTTAATAGTCTTTTGCAAATTTCAGTCCCGGGTTCAAGTTGTGATGTTTTATATTGCTAGTCATACTTTCATGTCCAACATTTGCTGATATGCCCAAGTCTGCCATACATGGACTTCTGTGTTCCACAAACCATGTGTTCTAAATAAACACTTCTTCCATTTTATCAAAGCAAAAGAAAAAGAAATAACACACAGTTATACCCATAAACAAGTTCTTTTCTAAGTAACAAATATCCCCAACCCTGAAACAAGGTCGCAGTTAGCACACCTGGGTAACCTAAAATTTCTTATGTAGACCAGGTTTGCCTCCATAAACTCACAGTGATCTGCCAGTCTGTGCTTCCTGAGTGCTGGAATTAATGTATTTTAAAATGAAGAGTGTGTGATGGCATCTTAATTACAAGAATTTTCTTTTTCAGTAATTGTTTCACAATAAATTTCATATATTAAAATGAATTTATATTTTAATTCATTAACATAAGGTACAACTTTTTATGTAATAAATTCTCACTGTATATAATTTTTAAACTACTATTAAATGTAGCTATAAAGCATATATTTTGGCTGATATAAAATATATATATTATACATATGAGAGATGGCGTCTTAAAGCAGATGAGAAAATTTTAAAAATTCCAGGGCATCTGATACTGACTCATTCACCGGCCCTCCGAATGACTCCGGACGTGTGTAAATAAGTAACGAGTCCTACCCCAGTGATGTTTGTCCAAGTTTTTATTTTGTTCTAAGGATGCTGTTCTAGCCATTGTGTCCTACAGATAGAGTTCCAGGAAACCGGAGCCAAGCCTATCCAGATGTTTATCAGGTGCAGGAGTATCATCAACTCTGAGAAACGCTAACCCTGAGAGGACAAAGGAGAGGCCTGCTTCAGGAACAATGAGGAGGTCCTGACCTTCCTGGTGGAGCTGGCTGACCATAAAACACTATCAGGAAGATTGTCCTGTGACTCTGGAGTTCCTCCTTGTGGCATCTTTGGCATCTCTCTTGACGTCTTCCCCTACCCCTAGGTCTTGTAGTGTTTCCCTTTAAATAGTCCCTCTCCTAGCTGCTCGGGGTCGACACCCCTGTCTTCTGTGAGAGATACGTGTCAGCCCGGAATTCCGAAAATAAAGCTTGCCTCTGCTTATTGCATCAAGATTGGTCTCTCGTGTGTCTGGGGCCCACGACTTCCCGATACTTGAGGGAGGGTCTCCCCGCAGAGATCTTTCACATACATATACAGAATAACTGTCTTATACATATATATATATACTATATATATATATATATATATATATATGTATATATACACACACATACATATACAGAATACCTGTCTTATAATTAATGAAATAAGCTGATCATTTTATGCTATACATAAATCATGGAAGGAAAAATTAAAATATTAAAGGATTATACCAGCTTTTCATAATACCCATCTAATCAAACTGATAATTATTATTTCAGTTGTAGAAAAACATTTACTCCAATCCAAGGAAAAATCATACTGCCAAGATATTCAGATATTTTCAAATATAAAACAAATAATATTATAATTATTTTAATATTTTTTGTTTTTATTTTGGCAGTGCTGATATCTCAATGCAGGCCCTTCACATACCCTTGGAAAATATTGGATCCTTGGTTCCTGTTCCCTTAGAGTAAATATTTCATTTTTAATAGGTTCTCTCCCTGTCTGTACATGGCCATATTCTCTCATGTATTTAATTATGATTTCAATGTTCTATACTATTCCTAAGGTAATTCTAGACATTGTGCAATATCACTTTCAATCACATTGAACATATGAAGAGCCTCAATAATATAACTTCTACTGTTATGCTAGCATATTGAGAAAAATAACTATACTCAAGTGATTTAAAGGGGAGATACAGAAGAATAATATTTACTACCTTTTTTACCTTAAGCTTACTGAGTCTCTTGCTTCTTTTTACACTTATGTGATGATTATTTGTAGAGAGCTGCAACATGCCGCACCTCAAAGATGGCGCTGGTTTCCGCCTTCCACCCTCCCAACGGTGAGCGCTCCTTGCAGTAAACAAGTCCTTATTTGGCTATGTCTGCCTGGCCCGCTACCTTCCGCATAGTGACAGCCTATCTACATGACCCACGTGGCTTGCTAGGACTGGCCAGTGCTAGCTATTTAAGTGTGGTGCAGGGCGTTCCCCGGGAGGACAGAGAAGAGAAAGAGTCAGAGGAGAGAGAGTCAGAAGGGAGAGAGTCAGAAGGGAGAGAGAGTCAGGAGGGAGAGAGAGTCAGAGGAGAGAGAGTCAGAAAAGATAGAGGTCAGAAGATTGTATCAAGGTTCCTGAGTAAAACTGCTTGAAGAAGATCTCCTGTGGTCGTGTCTTCCTTGCTGGTCGAGGATGGGTGTGGCAATTATTCAAAGAAGTTTGATTCCTTGCAAAATAGTACACTCCTAACATGAGTTGTGGTTCAAACTCACTGTCCTCCCCTTTAAGTCCTCCTTATTCCCTGCACTCTGGTTTTAAACTTGTTAATTCCACTGAGTATTGCTTGTACAGGGGTATAGTACCATCTACTGCATCATGGGTGGCCCCTCAATGATGAATGCACTGAAGAAAACTGAATATCTTACCCCAGCAATCCTCAATAAACCCTGAGTAAGAGATGTGAATTTATGAACCCCTTCCATTTCGAAGCTAGGATCTCAGCTACCTCAAGTCTTATACAGGTCTTGTGCATGTAGTTCTGAAAGACTTTGTGAGTTCATGTGTACAGTGGTCCCTTGATAATGGGTAAACACTATTTTGCTGTAGATATTAAATACCTTTGACTCTTGAAATCTTTCTGGCCCCTTGCAAGGTGGTCATGCAGTTTAATCACAACAGAAGCAAAGTAAACAATCTGCATCCCTATGGTCTAACACCTGTAACACAGGTGCTACTCTTTAGTTTCATTTGCACTAGTTATAATTCAAAAATATGATTTTACTAGTACTGCATCATTAGGAAGTTTAACCGATGAGGAATAGACTAGCAATCACTTTTCACAAACTCTTGATACATCATTGTTTGGATTTACTTTATGTTGAGGAAGACACAGAAAGCTGAGACATGACCTCAGTGGAAATAGAGGTCTAGAAATCTGCTGTCATAATATCCAAAGACTTCCTTGTAAGTAACTAAGGAAGTAGACAGAAATGTTATAGACTTGAGTGTTTCATTCAAAATTATATGTTGAAAATTTTTTTCTTCAGTGTCCTTTGTAAGCAGAATCTTTGAGAATCAATTACTTTATCGTGAGCATGATTATAGAGGAAATTTTGTGATAAGACCATTGCCTTTGTAAAAGACAAACATAAGGTTTTTTTGTTTATCTATGCACCAAGGAAAGGCACGGAGTACAATGCTCATCAGGAAACTGACCATCCTTTTATACTGATTTCACAATTCTATCCTCTAGAACATTCTGAGTTCTTAGTTTAAATACTCAGCTATACTATTTTATTATTGTCATTCATTTCCCAGTTAGTCTTAATTAGCAACTTGAGTGACAGAGTTGTTTGTGAGAAAAACCCTGATTGGAAAATGGCCAATCTGAATACCCTGAATACAATCATTCGGTTGTATGCTTAATATCGGGTGTACACTTAATAAATCTCTCTTTCTCTCTGACTGAGATCAGAGTTGGTGTAGTTTCTGAAGCAATTCCAGGACCTCAACACAAGGAGGATATAAGGTTCATTGTTGATGGTAATTAAACAAATATTAAGAAGTAATGATAAAGCTAAGAAGTGCAAGCTGACAGGAACTGGTTATAGCTGTCTCATGAAAGACACAGCCAGAGCATATCAAATACAGAAGTGAATGCTAGCAGCAAGCCACTGAACTGAGAACAGGAGCCCCATTGAAGGGATTAGAGAAAGGACTGAAAGAGGTGAAGGGTCTTGCAACCCCATAAGAACAACAATGCCAATCAACCAGAGCTCCCAGGGACTAAATCACTACCAAAAGACTGTACACGGACTGACCCATGACTCCAACTGCATAATTAGCAAAGGATGGCACTGTTGGGAACCAAAGGAAGGAGAAGCCCTTGGTCTTGCCAAGGTTGGAACCCCAGTGTAGGTGAATGTCAGGGGGGCGGTAAGGGGGTTTAGATGGGGAGGGGAACATCCTTATAGAAGAAGGGGGAGGGGAAATGGGGGCTTATGTCCAGTAAACCTGAAAAGGGAATAACATTTGAATTGTAAATAAGAAAGTATCCAAAAAAGAAAAAAAGTGAGAGGTAGAGGCAAAAAAAAAAATAAAGAAGAAGAAGAAAAGAAGAAGAAGAAGAAGAAGAAGAAGAAGAAGAAGAAGAAGAAGAAGAAGAAGAAGAAGAAGAAATGATATGCCAGAAGTTATTTATAAGGCCTGATTGTATTAACATGTTTGAAATGTGTTAGTTTTTTAAGTTAGACATTTCAAGGGTTGGACATTTCTTAAAATTCCCTAAAGCTGTTCATCACCCTATGCTTTGAAACATATTTTAATAAATTTGGGAGTGAATCAAATAATACCTGCCAGAAATAGAGAAATTAACATAAAGTTAGAGTAACTCTTGGAATATAAACCACTAAGAATGTGACTTTTCACATTTTCATAGGAAGTAGATGTAACATTAGGGAAAAACCAATCAAACAAACAGAAAGAAAAACCAAAAACACTACAGCTAAGCAAAGAAAGACCCCATCATTCTTGTTTTTGAAATGATCTTATTCTGAGGCCTTTTAAAAGAAGTTATATACTTTACATTTTATTGGTTTTCTTCTTGAAAAGAAGCATATTTAAATAGGTTGTTATATTCAAGAGAATAAATTTACATATGCAAATGAACAATGCTCATTAACATTTCAGTATTAAATGAATTAGAGTGATTATAAAAGATGGAGTCATGCGACAAACACATAATCACAGATATTAACTATATGCTATGACAAGGGAATTTTTCATTTCTAAATATTTACTGAAAGGTTTTAGATATTAATGTTTAGCATATATATTACCTATTTTATTCTATACATGGTATTGATACCTGCAATAGTGTCACTATTATAGTAAAAGAATGTACACTTCTGAGCAAATAATTAAACAATAAAGCAAATAACTACTATTAAATAAAATACGAAAAATAGAAAATATTAAATCATTCTGAAACTGAGCTATAAGACTATCTATGTTTATCTAACTTCAGAATATGTCAGATATTACTACATAAATTGACAGTGCCAAAGAAATTGTATTTGCAATTGTTCATATATCAACCATGTATTATAAATTAAATGAAGGGTCCTTAAAATCAAAATCATGAATATTTCTTACTCTGCATTGCTACCAAGTAACTGTGGTAAGTTCATCTCAAAACAATTAAGTCTAATTATTATTTAATATATAAGATCTGGTCATAGAAGTTAATGACATCCCAATAGGAATGAGACATACCATATAATTGGGGAGTATTGCATTAAAACACATACCATGATCCTGCTATCTGCTTTGTTTTCTCAATTAGAACTTTAGTTCAACTCTGGCTTCAGAGTAAGGTGACACCTTTGAAACATAGCAAATGAACAGGCAGAATGCCAAGAAATGGGCTTAAGTTAAAACACAAAGGGTTTTAAGGGGAAAGAAGCACTCTTAGTTTAATGCTATTGTAGTAAACCACACAGGTTTCAAATTAAAACTGGCTTGATTCTTTTAACTGCCTCTTGGCACTGTTACATTGTAGATGTTTGGTTTAGGAGAAAAACCTTTGTGGTAACTTCTTGTTATACTTTGTAATGTTCATGTTTTCATAATCTTTACTCAATTCTTGATGCAAAGGTGGATATAAAACTATGGCAGACATATGTACTGTAAGAGTAGTCAATTAAGACAGTCACTTTTATGGCCTCTCGTGTACTATAAAGATTATTAGTATAAATCTTTGTTACTTATAACATCTTATTTAATTTTGATTGATTTCAGTTGTTCTGTACTGTGTTTTGTGATCTTTGTTTTAAATTAAGGTGATTACATGGCAAAGTTATTTTACTATCTGATTTTATAGTCTTTTGCTATAACAGTAGGCACACGTGTGCTTATTTATTAGAAATTAGCAACCTTGAACCTTCTGTAGTTAGATAAACACCCTATCTAATTTAGCGAGGCTGATTTAAGTAGTCCAAGCTAGAACTTATAGTGATTCTCTTGTCACAGCCTCTAAAGCATGGGTATTGGCTGGAGTGTGTGTGTGTGTGTGTGTGTGTGTGTGCATCAACTTGACACAACCCAGAGTAATCAGAGAGGAAAGAGTCTCTGTCGAGAAAAACCTCCATGAGATCGAGATGTAAGGCATTTTCTCAATTAGTGATTAATGAGGGAGGGACAAGCCTACTGTGGTTGATACCATCCTAGGCCTGGTAATCCTGGGTTCTATAACAAAGCAGTCTAAGCAAGCCATGGGAAGCAAAACATTAAGTTACACCCCTTACTGGCCTCTGCATATACTCCTGCCCCCACATTCTACCCCTGCTTAATTTCATGTTCTGACGTCGTTCAATGATGGACTATAATCTGGAAGTGTAAAGCTTTCTTCCACAACTTGGTTTTGGGTCATGTTGTTTTGCCTCAGCAAAAACACTAAAACACAAAATCCTAAGACAGGATGTGAGTTACCGCACATAACTACTTTCATTTTTTAACCTGTATTACAAATACAATATAAGGTGGTTCTATGTATATTATGATGTCAAATATTAATCCCATCATAGTCTATTTCCATTGGTTTATTAGAATTTAAATGTCTAGAAAAAAATCAAGGACAATTATCTATTCCCCACTCTCCCCAAAGAAAATGATAAGGTGACTCTGTAGACAATAAGGGAAAGTCAGATAGATCTTAAAAGAAACGAAACCAAAACCAATCCAAAACAAAACTTCCGTCCTTTATCTCATGTGTTTGCCTGCCTTTCTCTCTTTCTTTCTCTCTTTCTTTCTTTCTTTCTTTCTTTCTTTCTTTCTTTCTTCCTTCCTTCCTTTCTTTCTTTCTTTCTTTCTTTCTTTCTTTCTTTCTTTCTTTCTTTCTTTCTTTCTTTCTTTCTCTGGTCCATAAAATGTGACAAGTCCAGAATGGCACAGATGATTGGAAGGAGTCAGCCTATGTAAGAAACAATGAGGGCAAACCTATGTAGTTTTCAGAAATGGCAATGGCAAAGCTCTGTGTAAAATACCACAGAAATGTCAAACAAACTCGGACATTTGCTTACACTGGGTACATATAAGCCAACACAGCAAAGCTCTAAATGAATGCTAAAGACAGCAACAAAAAAAATCTTGTGGTAATTATTAGCTTCAAAAATTCTCATATTTTTACAAAATACTCAGAGTTTGCAGATACCATATTTACAGTATCTATGAAACAGTTCATTATTATCTTTAAATTTAATGAACCGAAAAGTATAGCCAATCCCAAAGGGAAAAGAAAATTAACAGATGTGAACCTGAAAATGAACCAAATGTTTAATTCATTGCCATTTGTTTAGACCTGATATTTTGGACAAGCTTTATGTGTGTGGTAGATGGTAGGAAAAATGAACTACATAAAGGGTCCAAGAAAATTTCAAAGGAAAAATACTAATTTTATAATACAGAACAGGATCAAAAATTTAAAACAAAAATTAAATACTATCTGAAACAGAACAAAAAAGTCACAGCATTGCCTCAATAGCATGGAATTGATTACTGGCTTGAGTCACTTAATGTCAAACTCATTTATTTCTCTACCAATATACTACAGTTAACAGGGACGGTGATAACTCTAGATGTTTTCATTGTACAGAATTGTTTTTAGATATCCTGCCCAGGGGGTTTGTTTGTTTGTTTGTTTGTTTTGTCATTTTTTTCCATAGGAAGTTAATAATTGTTCTTTCCATCTGTAAGCAACTCACTAACAAAATCTTCAACCAAAAATGTCTCCTGCCTACAGTACGTGCTGTTGTGGATTGACTCTAATGCTATTTGTGTTATTTTGACTCCCCAAATCACAGGAGAACCTGCATGTCTGCCTGTAATGTGCTGAGCGTCCCTGCCCCCAATTGGCTCTAATTGGTAAATAAAGTTGCTGGTGGCCAGTGGTTGGGCAGAGAGACAGAAGTGGGACTTTAGATTTCCCTAGGCATGGGAACAACAGAGAAAAGGATTTGGAATAGTCATTGCTGGGGAAGGAGAAGGTCCTGGCCTGAGCATTGGAGCACAGAGAGACAGAGAGAAGGCCAACATTTAAGAGTAAGGGATTGTGATCCCAGGGGCCCCTCCCCAGTTTAGGTCTGGGATACCAAAGATGGACATAGATTTTAGTACATAATTAGTCAGGAGTATCAGAGGGAGGTGTTAACAACTTGAAGGTTTGGGAGTACCCCAACCATTGAGCTGATTAGGGCACAATAAAAATTAAGGCCGTGTGTGTGTGTGTGTGTGTGTGTGTGTGTGTGTGTGTGTGTGTGTTCCATTTAAGAATCCAGAGCATTTGGGCATGCAGCAGGGAACACATGCAGCCACAGCTGGAGATTAGAGAGGATTTACAACCTCTGCTTCTCCATTAGGTCCAGGGAGCCTCTTATTTCCCTGGTCTCTGGGACTTCGTAGTGGCCACTCCAGTTCCCCATCCCCCAGTGCTTTCTATTTGATTTTCTAACCCTCTGTAGTTCTCTCCTGTCCCTCAATCTCTCTGATCCTGCACTCACTCTTTCCCTTCCTCTCCTCTCTCTTTAGCAGAACTACACAAAAAAGGGGAGATAAAACCTGCTGAGACCACCTTCAGTAGATAGGCAAGGTCCTCAAGTCAGGGATGGGGCCACCCACCCAAAAGGAAAGAGGGAAAAATTGGAACAGAGACTGAAGTAAAGGCCATTCAGAGACTGCTCCATTCATCCCATCTGCAGACACCAAACTCCAATGCTATTGCAGATGCAGATACAGCCAATCATCAGACTGAGGCCAGGGACCCCAAGGAAAGTGCTAGGGGAAGGACTGAAGGAGCTGAAGGAAATTACAACCCCATTCAAAGAACAATATCAACTAACTGGACCACCCAGAGCTCCCAGAGACTAAACCACCAACCAAATATATACATGGAGGAATCCATGGCTTCAGATACATAGGTAGCAAAGGATGGTCTATCTGACATTAAAGGGAGGGGAGGCCCTTGGCCCTGTGGAGGTTTGATGCCCCAGGGCAGGGGATACTAGAGCAATAGCACAGGAATGGATGTAGGAGCACGCTTATGCAGGCTTAGGGTATGGGAGAGAGGGAATATGTGATGGGGGATTGTGCAGGTATAACCAGGAATGTTGATATCATTTAAAATGTAAACAAGTACAATGATTAATAAAAGGAAAAAAAAACCTACTACTTCAATGTCCAGGAGTCAAGAAGGAACATGATAGAGGGAATGGTCAACTAATGACTGGCCCAAATTGTGACTCATTCAAGGGGCCAGAACCAATCCCTGATACTCTGTTAAACTTTCAGATAGGATTCTAGCAAATGTTGGAGAGGCTCTACTCAGAAGTTTCACCCTGCAGCAAATGGAAACTGATGCAGAAACCCAGAGCCAAACATTAGATAGAGCTGGGCAGTCATCAGAAAGAGCTGGAGCAATGATTGAGGCATCCAAAAGCAACAGGGGCTCCACAAGAGGACCAACAGAGTCAAATGACATGTACTGTTGAGGGGTCCAAGAGCATGAACAACCAACAACAAAGAGTTAACATGCAATGGTCCTAGGAAGCCCTCACATATGTAGCAGATGAGCAGCTTGGTCTTCTTGTGAGTCCCAAGACAGCTGCAGCAGGGAGCTGTCCCTGAATTGGTTGGTTGCCCATGAATCCTTTTCCCCTAACTGGGATACCCTGTGTTGTCCCAGTGGGAGAGGATGTGTTTAGTTCCTGCAGTGATTTGATGTGCCAGGGTGGGGTGAATCCCAGGGGAGCCTCAGAGAAGGGGAAGAAGAAACAGGAGGATCTTGGGAGGGGGTCTGGGAGGAAGAGGTGCTAATATGGGAATATAAAGTGAATAAATGATTAATTAAAAAAAGGGAAAATAAAAGAAATGCAAAGCACTTAGGAAAATGGAAGTAGGGTAGAGAAAGGAGGGATGCTTACACTCCAGAATCCATTATGATGTCACGGACTATCTACACAAGAACTTGCTTTTTTCTACAATTTGGCATCAAAAGTTACATTGTGGGCTTTTCTTGAACACGATCTGTTGTATGAAGCTGAGGTTGGGAGCACTAGAGTTATTCTCTGCCACTTGTACTGAATACCTACATAGTCTTGTCTTTTACTCCATAGGCACTGTGAAATCTTTTTAGAGTTCACATGCAGTTATTGAGAATGATGTAACATTCTTCCTCTTTAATAACATATATAGGATTCTGGGCCACAACCCAGCCTAGGGTAGAGTCAGTGCTCCAGACTCCCTCCCATACCAAGAGACAACTTGATTCCCAGGAAGTCCATCACAACCAGGGTTACAAGTAAAACACCCTTGCCCTAAATTCTGGCCTAACTGGGACCCCCTATGGGGCCCAGATGACTCAGAACTTATCCACCCTGCCAAACCCACATCATCCTTCTGGTCCATGAATGCACCCAGGAGCAGAATAGGTGCTCCAGCGCTCCCTTCCCCTTGTCTACATCCAGAGACCACCTGACTCCAAGCAAGTGCTTCATAACCATGTTTGCAGAGACAGCCTGACTCAAGGAGGTACGTCATAATCAGACTCACTGGAGGGAATAAATCCAGTCAGAGACAGCGAGGCCAGTTAACACCTGAGATAACCAGATGGTGAGAGAAAAGAGCAAGAACATAAGTAACAGAAACCAATGCCACTTGTCACCACTGGAACCTACCAAAGAAAGGCCTGGATAAGCTAACAAATGTAAAGAGCAAGATTGTGACCTAAAATTCTATGTTATGAAGATGATAGATGACCTTAAGGAGGTCATCTCTTAAAGAAACAGAGGAGAACACAGGTGAATGGTTAGAAACTCTGAAAGAGGAAACAAAGAAATCTCTTAAGGAATAAAGGAAAAGGCAATCAAACAGATAAAGAAATTGGACAAAACCATCCAGGTTCTAAAAATGGAAATACAAACAATAAAGAAATCACAAAGAGAGGCAACACAGGAGACAGAAAACCTAGGGAAGAGATAAGAAGTTACAGATGCAAGCATCACTAACAGAAAGTAAGAGATAAAAGGGAGACTCTCAGGCATAGAGGATACCATAGAAGAGATAGACACAGCAATCAAAAAAAGAGCAAAGTGCAAAAAGCTCCTAACCTAAAATATCCAGGTAATTCAGGACACGATGAAAAGACCAAACCTAAGAATAGGAATAGAAGAGGAAAAAGATTCCCAATGAAAAGGGTCAAGAAACATCTTCAACAAAATCATAGAAGACAACATCCCAAATGTAAAGGAAGAGATGGTCTTCATTAGAGAAGCCTACAGAACATCAAATAGACTAGACCAGAAAAGAAATACCTCCTGTCACATAATAGTCAAAACACTAGATACACAGAGCAAAGAAACAATATTAAAAATGGTAGGGCAAAAAGGACAAGAAACATATAAAGGCAGACATATCAACATTACACCAGACTTCTCAATAAAAAAAAAAGAAACCAGAAGAGCCTGGTCAAATGTCATCTAGAGACTGTCCCACAGTGCAATCCATTCTATTTGCAGACACTAAAACTCAGACACTATTGTTGATGCCAAGATCTGCTTGCAGACAGGAGCCTGGTATGGCTATCCTTTTAAAGATTCTGCCATCACCTAACACAGAGGCAGATACTCAGCACCAACCATTGGACTGATCCTGGGATCTCAATGGAAGAGTTCCACTGAGTGAAGCACAGGGAGAAGGAGATTAAGGCATTGCATCCTCCTAGGAAGAGCAAGAGTATAAACTAACTGGACCACTGAGAGATCCCAGGAATTAAACCACCAACCAAAGTGTATACATGGGCCAGTTCATGGGTGGTTGGATGGGGCAGAACCCTCTTAAAGGCATAGAGGAGAGGGATGGGATGGAGGGTTCATCGAGGAGAGTCTGGAAAGGGCATTAGAAATGTAAACAAATAAAATGATTAATAAATAAAAGAAAACATATGTAGAAAATTACTTCAAATCCCATGTTATGAATTAAGCTTTTAGATGGTCAATTTGTGATAACCTTTAATCAAGTAGTTCCAGAATTCTACATAGTCTTGAATGCACCTAATCATGAAAATCATGCAAAACATCTTTTATCAATTACTCTTTTAACAATAGTAATTTGCAGACAATAAGTACTTTTTTGATGAAATAAATGACTAACATATGTCACTGCATTCAATTTATAATACTGATGGAATTAATTCAATGAAATTAGGAATTACTGAAAACACGTCTATATAGTTAAGACAAATATAAACACATATAAACACACACACACACTGAGAGAGAGAGAGAGAGAGAGAGAGAGAGAGAGAGAGAGAGAGAGAGAGAGAAGAGGGAGGGAGGGAAGGAGGGAGGGAAACAGAGAGAGAGACAGAGGGAGGGAGGTTGGGGGAGTCTAAGGGCTTGTCACAATCAAGCATGGCTTTGTTGATCTAGTATTTTCAGTTATATATTTCAAAAGATAGCTATGTACAGTGACGTTCCTAGATAACTGTTCCTTCAACTTCTGTGTGAAGCTATGCACTGAATAAGAAAAAAGGTGAACTTACTGTTCATTTTAATTTTTTTATATGCCTTATATTTTCTCAACCCACCTCAATGACTACAGTTACCACACATGCTGAGTATGACTTACATTCGATGTCAAGATGCATGCTTCTCTGGTGCCCGCCAATTCTACTCGCGGCCTCACAGTCATATCTTCCCGAATCTGACAACTTCACATCTCTGATGTGCAGTGAAGATCGGCCATGCTGCCCTTTAACTTCGATGCGGCCATCTGGGCTCTGTGCAGAATCATTCAGAAAAGAAAACAAAGGGGCGATTTCTTGTGATGATGAAAAATGGTCCCCAAATTCATTATGTTTATTATGTAAGCATGGCAATGAAAATACTCTGGTAACACATTTAGAATTGAAGAGTACAGTGACTGTACTCGCTTCTTCATGGCATTTTGTGTCTCATTTATCACAGTCACCTTCTAGGACATCCTTGATACATAAGGCATTCATTCACATATATTTTATCAACCACATTTTGTTATCTTTTTGCTACTATTTCTTGTAACTTTTATCCCTTTTATTGAAAATAGATTATTTTCTCATACAATGTATACTGATACAATTTCTTTTACTTCTACACTGCCCAGTTTCTCCCCACTTCCCCTCTCTTCCTAGCCCCTCTTAGTAAAAAAACAGGCACTAGGCTGTGGTGGCCCATACTTTTAGTCCAAGGACTCGGTAAGTATAGGTAGGTGGATCTCTGTTTCTTTGAGGCCAGCCTGTTCTACAGAGTAGGTTCCTGGACAACAAGAAGTACACAAAGAAACCCTGTCTTGAAAAACAAAATACAACAACAACCCAAAAGGAAAAAAGGAAGGAAAGAAGGAAGGAAGGAAGGAAGGAAGGGAGGAAGGAAGGAAGGAAGGAAGGAAGACGCAAGGAAGGCAAGAAAGAAGGAAAGAAGTAAACTAGGTTTCCAAATGGTAATAATAAAATATAACAAAATAAAACATTGGCTAAAATAAAAATTATCAACAGAAGGAAAAGAGCCCAAGCAAATGCATAAGCAAGAGACCCACTCGTTCACATACTCTGGGGTCCCTTAAAAGAACAAAATTGAAAACTATGATACGTTTGCAGAGGACCAGGTGCAGATCAAGACAATGCAGGCCTTGTGCTTGCTGCTTTGTTCTCTTTCGGGTGATTTTTTTATGTGGATAAATTTAAAATAAATGTCTCTGTATTTGTGAAATTTTATCATAGTAATTTTAGGATCATCAAAATTCAATTCATATCAAGATTTTTATGCAACATGAAATTGATTATGGGGTAGAGAAAGATACATTTTAGTTCTATAATTTTGTCAATGTATTATTATATAATCATATACTGAGAGATTGCTTAGAATTTGCCTTCTACCAAAAAAAAAGTATTCTTAAAGAACTTTGATAATGACTTCTGCACCCAAAATATATTTTCTAACTCATGCATAATAGTAAAATGAAGTTTAAGAAAATAAGACAATCTCTCACCAAACTAATTAAGTGGAAGAAAAGAAGAACATCAAAAATGAGAATTCATGGGGGCTGGGGATTTAGCTCAGTGGTAGAGCGCTTGCCTAGCAAGCGCAAGGCCCTGGGTTCGGTCCCCAGCTCCGGAAAAAAAAAAAGAGAATTCATGAAACTTAAAAAAGATTGAGATATCTAAAAAAAAATCACAAATTTCTTATACAAGAAATTCCTTCATGGTTTTCATGGTTCCCACAATTACCTGTTTCAGGCTGCTCTTTATTTTTTTTGTTGGATATTTTATCAATTTACATTTCAAGTGTTTTCCCCTTTCCTGGTTTCCCCTCAAAAAACCACACTATCCCATCCACCCTCTCTTCTATAAGGTGCCCACTTTCAACTCACTGCCTTAGCATTCCCTACAATGGGGAATCTAGACTTCCCATTGATGGCCTGCAAGGCCAGTCTCTGCCACATATGCAGCTCAAGCCATGGGTCCCTCCATGTGTACTCTTTGGTTGGTGGTTTAATCCATGAGACCTCTGCAGGTTCTGGTTGATATTGTTGTTCTTCCTATGGTTGCAAACCCCCTCAGTTCCTTCAGTCCTTTCTCTAACTCATCCATTGGGAATCCCATACTCAGTCCAACAGTTGGCTATGAGTGTCCACCTTTGTATTTATCATGCTCTGGCAGAGTCTCTCAGGAGACAGCTATATCAGGCTCCTGTCAGCAAACACTTCTTGGCATCCACAATAGTGTCTGGGTTTGGTGTCCGTATATGGGATAGATCATCCAGGTCTCTGGATAGCCTTTCTTTCAGTCTCTGAACCACACTTTAGAAAGGAGACATTCTGGGTTAAAAATTTGGAGATGAGTGGGTGGCCCCATCCCCCAATAAGGGGCTTTGTCTAACCTCTGGATATAGTCTCTCCACTTTGTTGGGCATTTCAGCTAATCTCATCTTGTCGGGTTCTGAGAACCTCTTTGTTTTCCTGGCATCTGGGACTTGCTGGTGACTCTCCCCAGTTCCCCATCCCCATTGTTACATACCTCAGTTTAGATTCATGACCCTCTGTATATCATCACTGTCTTCTCCCATACCTGATCCTGTCCCCCTTTCCCCTCATCCCCCTCCTTTCTTCCTTTCATGTCCCTCCCACCCTCAACCTCCTGTGAGTATTTTGTTCACCTTTCTAAGAAGGACTGAAGCATTCACATTTTGGACTTTCCTCTTCTTGAGCTTCATATGGTCTGTCAGTTGTATCTTGGGTATTGTGAGATTTTGGGTTAACATCCACTTATCAATGAATGCATACCATGTGTGTTCTTTTGTGATTGGGTTACCTAACTCAGTGTGATAATTTCTAGTTCCATCCATTTGCCTAAGAATTTCATAAAGTCATTGTTTTTAATACTCCACTGTGAAAACATACCACATTTTCTTAATCCATTCCTCTGTTGAAGGACATTGGGGTTCTTTCCATCTTCTGGCTATTATAAATAAGGATGCTATGAACAGAGTGGAGCATATGTCTTTGTTGTATGTTGGAGCATCTTTTGGGTATATGTCCAGGAGTGATATAGCTGGGTTCGCAGGTAGTACTATGTCCAATTCTCTGAGGAATCTCCAGACTGATTTCTAGAGTGGTTGTACCAGCTTGCAATCCTGCCAACAATGGAGAAGTGTTCCTCTTTCTCCACATCTTAGCCAGCATCTGTTGTCACCTAAGTTTTTGATCTTAGCCATTCTGATAGGTGTGAGGTGGAATCTCACGGTTGTTTTGATTTGCATTTCCAAATGACTAAGGACGTGAAACATGTCTTTAAGTGCTTCACATCCACTTGATATTCCTCAGTTGAGAATTCTTTGTTTAGTTCTGTACCCCATTTTTTGTATATATTGGATATTAGCCCTCTATCAGATGTAGGATTGGTAAAAAATCTTTTCCCAGTCTGTTGGTTGCAGTTTTGTCCTATGGACAGTGTCTTCTGCAGACTACTCTTTAGACTCTCCAAGCAGACTCTGACTTTGGAGCAACCCTGGAGGCTTTTGACATGCCCTAAAGCTTTTCAGTCATCATACTCCACTTATGATGTCTTAGCAACCTTTCAAACATGTAAATTGCTTATTATCTGTACCCCCCCCCAAAAAAAAACTTCTCCTGTGTGGATCTCCAGAAGCAGCTTTCTTAGTTCAAAGGCATCAGCATTTGATACATATCAAATGCATTGGAATCAGAAGGATTATACTTAATCTTCACTTTGTTTTGAGATAAAGTCCTCAATGCAGCCCAGCCTTCACTCAAATTTCTGGAACTGCTGCCTCTCTTGCTGATGCAAATGCAAGGATATTCCCCTTACCCAGCATTTGTACAGGTCTGGAATTTTCTCCTCCAGATAGGGAGATTTGAATTTCTTTCCATCATAGGAACTTTTGGCGTACCCTATCCAGTATACTTGGCCTTAGATAAGTTTGGAAATTTAATTATTAATGCATTTTCTAAATGTAGACTTATCTGAGGCTGTCACCTTTCTCAGCCATCTGCTTCCCTTCCCAGGAACTTTGTTTCAGTCAGTCAATCCTGCACTCACACAGCTGCTCAATCTCTCCTCGTACCTCTTCAAGGGATATTTATATGTCTCTTGATTTAAGAGGGAACAGGCACATTCTTTTAGCTGAACATTACTCAGAGAGACTTTCAAACTGTGCAAAACACACGGATATATTTCTTATGTTTTTCTGACCAAAACCATATCAAATGCAGAAAGCATTTCTCATGCTCTTAAGAATATATTTTCTCAGCATTTTTTATTTTCATAATAACTTCATGAATATTTCATCCCACCTTGCCTGTATAACTGCAAATATCATCACTTACCAAGTACACTCCACTCCTTTAGCCCGACAGCTAAGGACCTCAAGTGTTACCACCTTTGTGTTCGAGCACATTTTACAATTTGAATACCATCTACTCAAATTATTTCAAATTCCCTTTACTGTCCTGAATAGCATGTGCTTTCTCTAAGACCCCAAGGTCCTTGTCTCAAAGTGTTTCTCCTTTATTGCTTCTAGCACCCATATTTATACTGAAAGATTCCCCTATCATTTAATTTATTTGACCAGATATTGCTTACTAATCAAGACAGCACTTTTGAACTCTATGTTTTGTTTTGGGCCAATGCTTTGCTATTTTCCAGTCTACTGAACCTATAACACACAATAAAGCTACTAGTGAATAAATGTGAGAAATTTCAGTTCTGTTTTATAGCCATATACCATAGAACAGTGCCTGTAATAGAAAAATATATTTTGATATGTTTGGAAACAAACTAAGTGGTCATAAAATTTACAACTGGGTAAATAGAAGGATAGTTCTGTTATTTATTATTGGTTAAAAACTTGCATTGGACTTTAGTTGAATGGAGCAACATGTTATGTTGGTAACAACACAAATAATGTAGCTGGAGACTTCATGAAACTGGAGAGAGCACTGGGTACTCTCCAAGATGACCCAAGTTGAAGTCACAGGGCTGACATTACTACTCACAACTGTCTGTAACTCCAGTCCCAGGAGACCTAACAATCTTTTTTGGCACCCATGATTACCGCATGCACATGGTATATAGACAAATTTAGGACAAACAAATACCTTATTCTATTACTGCATTACATTCTTAATTAAATTATTGAAAAGTGGCTTTTAGATTTTAATTATTCCCCACAGTTAAACACATTATCTTTTTATAACCCACACTAGTTCATATAGAATTTGACTTAAGAAATATTTACTATATGCTAAATTAACATCAACCAATCAAATTGTAAAAATCTTGATTTTCAACATTACTATAAAGGCATACTACACATTTAATAAGAAAAAACTTCAAAAATATATGATTCACTGAATACTAAGTCATTTTTAGAATTAACTTAGACACTTTAAAGTTCACTATGGGACTCTAACTAGAAAATCAAAGTCATTACTTCCTATATCTGACATTCCAAAGGACATCTCTTCTTTGTAATACAAAAAGGCATTACACAAATCTAAAAGAAAATTCATTTATATCTTGGCTTTGATTCAATGCTGCCTGAAGATTCATTTAAGACATCTGATATTTGATTGTGACAGGTTAATGGGCATTTTAGCTCCTATCTAGTTCTTCCAGGTCTACCACTGAATTGAGTAAGATGATTAGAAAGCAAAGTGTCTCCCTGAACATTATCATTTTTGTCCTTCACAGAAATGAAATTCCTGTACTTTGATTCAATCTTTGCCTTTCCAGAAGGTCACTTTAAAAGAGGCTTATTGTGTAATAGTTCAATAATTATATAAAACTTTTATACATAGAGCTTACAGTTACTTCAACAGTCCATTATTGAACAACCAGAGAATAACTAACATCCTGATTTAGTTAAAAATCCACTATTTTCAATAATTGTTACTGTAAATCAACTAAAACGATGAAAAGTACTCTCTTCTACAAAAAAAATTAAAAAACACAAACCAGACATACATGTTATAATCATTGTGTTGCATAGAGGGTATCTGACACGACAGATATCCCACTTTTGTCCTGTTTTATGTCATGTCTCTGAAAACTTTCAATGAATTTAGTCCTGTTTCTTTTATATAAAACTGTTTCTCTGTATGAATGTGCATTTATTTATTTATTGCCAAGGTCTTACTATAAAACCTAGTCTGACTTTTACTCTGGTTTCTCCTGGTTCAGCTTCCAATGTACTCTGATTACAGTTCTGAAGTCCTTTGAAATTTGAGAGCTCTATGAATCATTTCATCCATTCAACAACTCTGAGGTTTTTATTCACTTATTCTATGAAAAGCAGACTCTCCACATACAGTATTGAGAAAAATGTAATAGGCTTTATCACTAGTGACATTCCAGGTTAAGAATGAAAAAAATATATTAATTCCTAAGAGTAATGAAAATTAACTTTACCACAGAGAATTCAAAGTAAATAAATCAAGGGCATGCAAGAGAACCCAAAGAATGTACCTGTACACATAAGACAATGAGCACATGAGGCCTATTCTTCTGATTCAGAGAGATACAAAGACTTTCTGCCCAGAGAACCCAGGAAAAATGCAGAAGACTGGACCCAATTATATAACCCTGCTGCTAGCCTCATTTCCAAATAGCGTTGCAACTCTATTGATGTCAATTAAACTTGGTTTCAAATATTTAGACATAAAGCAAAGCAGAACTGCTCAATACATCAGTAGGGACACACTCCAAGGCGTATGACCAATGAATTGTCTAATTTTTAAAAATTATATGAATATTTCATTAACTAGTTCTAGTAGGTGTACCATGAATTTTAAGTAGAAACTTTTTCTTTGTTCTGTTTAAGATCTCTGTATACTATTAGCATTAATTTTCCTTCCTCTTGGTTTTCTCGGTGCTTCTTAATTTACATTCTATTTTCCCTTTATGAAGTGACCTTTTGTGTAATTACTTTTCATGTTAGAATCATAAATATGTGTAATAAAGGATAGTACAGGCAATAAAAATGCCTAACATGACTTTTTCATGGGTCTAGCACCATTTCCTTGGCTCATATGCACAATCTTTTCTTTATATTTACAATCAATAGTTTACTGAAAGACATAAGAATCAAATATAAATGATTTCACATAGAACAAATGGCACTTCTCTGACACCACTCAAAGCCTTAAAAAAAGATAGCAGCTGTATGTCAATAATGTACGATCATAGAGTCCTCAATATCGTTTTCTGTATGCATTACGATTTCCACCTTGCCCTTGATGTTTATCTACGTAGTACAAAAGACATAGTGTAGACACTATTCCAGGTTCTGGGGACATGAAAGTAAGCACAGATAGCAAAGATATTAGACTCCCAGGCTACAAGTCTTAGAGAAAATGAGAGCAAATTGCAGTCCATATTAGTATAGATGATGTTCAGTATAACAGCTAAGGTGATTTGCAGATGGAAGGATTGCGCCATGTAGGTATTGTTGGTCTATACAGCAAGAAAACAATACTAATACTACATCAGCCATTGACTAAAAACACATAAAGAGAAACTGATGTTTCATGACAAAAATTGTCTCAACTTTGAGGATGATGGGCAAATGCACACTACTACCCCCAGATCTCTATATAGTTGCACATCCTCAAAGTCAGCCTGGACTAAGCAAGAGTTGGGAAAACGGCAAAGGGGTAAAAGGTACAAACCAACGTTTGAATGATGACGAAATGATCATTGAGCTGATGTAAGCTCCATAAAGAGGGCGAAATCCGTGTGAAGTGGAGTGGGTAAAAGAAGTAGCTTAGGACACAAAACTATGATAAAGAATTTACATAATGTTTAAGGAACTGTAATAGCCTCATGAAAGCTGACCAAATCATTAACCTTCATGAAAAAGCCAATCATTCTACATATCCCACCCATTAATAAACTGTAATAAAGGTACAACTATCCAAGTGCTGCTGAGGACATGGAGATATTGGATCGAGCATACATTTCCCCTGAGCATGTAAAATAGTGCAGGCATGTCAGGTAAGGACTGTGTCTTAAACATGTACACAAACACTGGTGATGAGTTTTCATCTATACCAGCATGATTACAAAACCCAAAATGAAAAATAAAGCTTTATATATTTTCTGGCTAACAATCAATTTAATAAAATATTTATCCATGAAAAGAAATGACTATACCTACCTCAAGATGGATAGTGCAAAACTATTTGTCCAAGTGGGAAAATGCAGTACAAATGTCATATATTGGAGGACTCTTCGATTTGAAATATCACTAATAGTCGATTTGACAAACCATAAAAATCACAATGGTTTGTGGGACTCTGGTAAGAACGGTAAATAGAGGGGAGAAACACCCCTTTGATTACATTGTTAATCAGGGCTCACTGTTAACCTGTTTATCAGGAAATTCTAAAAATTTAGATCACATTAGGGTTATAAATGTATGTTATGTTAGCTTTGTATAAATGAAAGTTTTGAAAAGTACAGTTCAGGGGAAGGAGTTTGAGTGTTACAAACATGAAAGAATACACGGAATATTTTACACAAAAGAGTAAGCTAGATTCGCTTGTAATGTGCAAAGATCACTAATGATGTTTGGTGAAGGAGAAAAAACCTACGTAGCTAATGATTGTGATTTCTGAAATTCTCCAAATTCAATGTGCTAAAATTCAATATACAAAATTAGCAATATTAGGATTGACTTTTTGTTGCTGCTAAGTTTCTTAGCAAAGGATTCTTGACTATGATTAGTGAGTGTCTCAGAGCACAGCAAACTCTGCATTACAGGAGTAGAAAGATTTTAAGATCAGTGGGAATGGAAAACAACAGGGAAAAAAGTCCTTCTCTGCAGGACTGACACATATAGGAACTCACTGAGACTGTGGTAGCCTGGCATGAACACCTCATTTAGCCGCAGGCCCTTGATGTATGAAGCAGTAGCTGATCAACACGAAGCCTACTCAGTGGTATTTTTTAAATGTTTATGTCTCATGATTCTTTGTGTGGATACTTTTTAAATTGTATTATTTTATTTTTAACCTTACAGGTCTTTTGCTCATATAGTATGGTTTCTTGTTTTATATTTTGTGCAGTTTATATAAATATGCAAAAGTATGTGTCTCTGTAGCTATATGTGCGCATATGCCTTTTCTTTGGCTATTTGTTTGTTTTTTTTTAAAGATTTATTTATTTATTTTGTATATGAGTACACTGTAGCTGTCTTCAGATACACCAGAAGAGCATCAGATCTCATTACAGATGGTTGTGAGTCACCATGTGGTTGCTGGGATTTGAACTCAGGACCTCTGGAAGAGCAGTCGGTGCTCTTAACCACTGAGCCATCTCTCCAGCCCTATTTGTTTGTTTTTATCTTGCTTTAGTTTTATTTTATTTTTGCAGATGTTTTTTATTTTGTTAGATATTTTCTTTATTTACATTTCAAAAGTTATCTCCTTCCCTGGTTTCCCCTCTGAAACCTCCTATCCAATCCCCCCTCCCCTTGCTTCTATGTTTCAGAATGAGAGAAAAAGAACAAGAATGCCAATTTATGAGTTGAAGGTCAGCTTGGGAAAGAGGGAGTTTAGGTTCAGGCCCAGGATTGATAGGAATGGTAATTTCGGGGTGGGTTTCTACTTATCTATTTTACTGTCTGTGCATAAGAAAGGCAGGCAGATCTCTAAATTCATTTGCAATGGAAAAAATGTGTTCCTTGTCTCTCTATGGCTCAAGCAGCTCAGGTCTTGGGATGCAGAGGGAGAGAGAAACAGAGATGACAGACACAGAGACAGAGACAGGGAGACAGAGACTGAGAGAGGAGGCAGTTTACTGGGATAGTTTTACAGACACAGTTTACAGATGATGACAGAATGAGCCAGAGCATGAGACAGAGCTTAAAAATTAAAATGGATAGCAGTTAGTTATGAGCCCAAGCAGAGTAGAAGCCCAGAGAAGCCTGTTAGAGTTAGCAGATTGGAGAGGACTTTGGGCCAGAACACCTAAGAGGAAGAAAAGGAGGAGGGGGAGGAGGAAAAGAAAGAGCAAGAGGAGGAAGAGGAAGAAGAGGTTACTCTGAGACAAGATGGACTATTAGGATGCACTACAAACATGGGGCCAAAGGAAGTTCACAGTGAGTGCATACATGAAACAGAGGAAGACTCAGTTGGCAACTAATGGGACAATTATTGGGTTATTAATTTCCTAGATGGGTTAGACTAGATCAGAACCTTCAGAGCACAGTGCCAGAAGCTTATAAATAAAACACCAGGTTTTCATGTCTACTTTTTGGGAGCTAATTAAGAAAGAATTGGGTAGAAACTCCCCATAACATAACAACAGCAGTCTTATTGATGATGGTAGCAGTCTGCCAGGCAATTTTCCTAAATATTTTGCCCTTGCTATATATAAGGTCAAATAAAATACAGAGTCCCTTTCCCTTTTTCTGTGACTATAAACTATCTCTCTCTCTCTCTCTCTCTCTCTCTTTCTCTCTCTCTCTCTCCCCCTCTCTCTCTCTCTCTCCACATTTTTGAGAGAGTTAAAAAAGTAACATAAATTGGCACTCATTCTAAAATTATAAAGTCATACTCTCAAGTAAAAAAAAAAGATTTCCTAGTTTCTTATTTATTTCACTTTTTATTTTGAATTGATACTGTAAACATTAAAGTAATTGCAATACAT
Organism: Rattus norvegicus; assembly: GCF_021556685.1. Classification (NCBI taxonomy): domain Eukaryota; kingdom Metazoa; phylum Chordata; class Mammalia; order Rodentia; family Muridae; genus Rattus; species Rattus norvegicus. Next base: position 34,038,636 of record NC_141544.1, on the reverse strand, counting down.
AAATCTAATTAAACTCCAGCTTTAGTAGGTCTGACACTCTCTTCTCAGTTCCACAGGAACCTAACCTTCATACTCACACCCTACTACACACGCACATATACACACAAAAAACACAAACACACACACACATACACACACATATACAAATATATGCAATTAAAAAAGTAAAATCTTTTAAAGCTAGAAAGCAACCTAAATGTTACTTATTAAATTCATCAATATATAAGATTACTAAATAATTATATTAAAATCTGAATGTTATTAATCATCATATATGTGAAAATCAAAGCTACGGTTATTATCTCTCAAAGTGTGGTCAATAGCAAAGAATAAATTCCACAGTGTATTGGTAATTATGTGTAATAATCATTCCTTGTATTCATATGTTGGAAAGAAGTGCAAAATATTCTCCTTCAAAATATAAAGAGGCCCAGCACTGCTTAAAATCTCAGAAGAAAAGGAACTTAGTATGTTGATGAGCATAAATGCATCCATGTTTATTTTAACACTATGGCCATAAAAAGAATTTGTAAATACTGCAAGTGTCCATCACTGGTAAACAGATGACAAAAACATATGCATGTTGATACGCATGTACTACTGTTCCTACACATAAAAGGTAGAAGTACTGTCAATTATAACAAGTATAAAATGATCTGTTTACATAATGATTCAGTAAAATAGATGTTACAGAATTTGGTGGTGAAATCTTGCTATCCAGAGGCTGAGAGGTTAGGAACAGTGACATGAAATTTGCTTGATCATTGGACAATGAAAATAATTTTATTACATGGTAGTACTTCTGACTCAGTATTAAATAGTCTGCTGTAATATATAATTACAGTGCACCTATAGTTTTCAGGCAAGAACATTATTTTAAGGGTGCTTTTATTACAAAGTGATAATTAATATTTGAGGTTGGCAGTACATTTACTATGGCTTGCATAGTGCAGAATGTATTGGTAACATTGCATATCACCATATAGTTCCATATGTTAGACCTGTTTAATATATCAGTAAATTAAATTTCAAATAAAATAACTTGAAAAACAAAAGTTTAGATGAAGACAAGTATTCCTATAGCACACAGAAGAATGCTGTTAATTTTATGAAAGTGTATTAAAAATTACATTACTTAGTGATAAAAATGATACAGTGTACTATCTTATGGTGGTGATCAAAGCAGCAGGAGCAGTTATTTCCTAGAATTTAGTAAAGAGTAGGTAAAGTCATAATAAACAATCTTTACCACCTTTTCATCTTTAGCTCCTAAAAATAGGGAGATGAACCACTTCTCAATCAACTATATATGAACATTATACATAAGACACAGTGTGTACCAAAATGAGACTTTAAATTATGCATAAAACAACTATCTATTCTTATTAATATTTATTTAAATTAATTCTTATTCATTAATACTTTTATATATTATTTATATATTTATATGGTTATTAAATGCACACATAGACATCCTCCAGTATTTGTTTTTTTTTTCAGACATGACTGATTTATTTGACAAATACAAGTTTCACTTGTCAAAGTATATTCAGTGTCAGGGTTTGGGGTAATTATTTCGTTAGAAGCAATCACAATTTATAGCTAATTGACCACGGGTAGTATCTAGAAGAAAGACAAAACTTTACAAACAACAATTACAACAACATGGTGTGTAGGGATTGATGATGACAAATAGCAGCAAGCAACTAGCTTATGGTCCTGAGGCACGAAGCATGCTCACACTAGCAGTGACCCTTACAGTACTGAGGCACGAAGCATGCTCACACTAATAGTGACCCTTATGGTCCTGAGGCACGAAGCATGCTCACACTAATAGTGACCCTTATAGTCCTGAGGCACGAAGCATGCTCACACTAGCAGTGACCCTTATAGTCCTGAGGCACGAAGCATGCTCACACTAGCAGTGACCCTTTAGTTCAACTGAACACACAGTCTGGACTGAGTTTGCATAAGACCCTAGGTTTTGGGAATATGGTGAAAATACACACAAGGAGACATCCTCCATCTCCTTAGCACGTACACTAACAGCATTTATAAAAGTGATACATGAGGCATAAAGCACTCTTCTAAGGCCATGGATGGAGACCTTTCTTCAGGTGAGACGACTGGGCTCCGATCCAGTCTGGTGAATGGGTTGGCAGGACAGAGTCTGCTAAGAAAATGTGGCATCTCAGCCACAGGAAAAGAGCTTCTGTCCTTCATGGCCATATATATATATATTTATATAAAGAAAGAAGTATTCGAATGTAAAATAATAAATTTTCTCTCACAGTTGATCCATTTAAAGAAAAGGATCAACAGAAAGTGACCATCAGTGAACATGAAAAAAAATGTTTATTTCAAACTAAGTTATCAAATCCCACATTGATTTTCCAGTTATAATAAACTTAAAACTTAATTGCAAATGTCCAAAAAGCCAATATAGTTTATTATTTTATCCATGGTTCAATCTTTAAATTGACTTACTTTGGTTGTTAAAAATATACTGTTTTGGAATGTATGTATAATTTATCTGAAGAATCTAACATTCAATCTGAAAACTATCATAATTAATACATTTGTAAAACTTAGTAGTCATAAAAATAATTTTGTTTGACATTTAGAAGACTCTCAAGAAAGCTAAATATAATGTGAAACTCTATTGTTATCACCATATTTCTATCATCAAAATGTAAGCTTTATTTAATTTATCTGAGTAAAATGTGCAGTATTCCATTAAAGGGGAATCATTAAGTTTCATTTGGGTAAAGTAATTTATTTTATAGTAGGAGAGAAAATAATATTAAGGTGCTTAGAAGACTGACCGAACTGTAGACAACATAAACAGCAGAGCATTTTATATTCTATGAGAATGTGGACATTTTCTAGAAGAGTTAAATGTCCTGGCTTTTCTAAAATGTATTGATATAGCAATTTTAGTGAGAAAACATAAAAAATGCTTGATTATATTCTAACCTCTTAAAATTTATTACCATAAACCTTTCAATTCATGATATCTTAGATCAAAAAGATAATAAAGTGATTTTGAATAGGGGTTACATTAGGAATTTGCTGCAATAATGAGTGTGGTTAAAATAATAAACAGGGTTGAGTTTATCCAAGGTTTTGAGACCATTTAAGATAGAGGGGAAAATTGTAATTTAAGGAGGTAAGGCAACTAAGGAATGTGTGAATAGGAAAAATTTCAGGATTGGCGTAGGTAGTTCGTAATGCTTCTGTTTTTTGTTTGTTTGTTTTGTATATATATATGGTGTTATTCATTGGTGAGGTCTCGGAAAATTGACAGCTTTCAGAATCGTGCTGTTATTTAAAAGGCACGAGACTAAGAGAGTGGTCATTCTTAGACAGGCCCAGGTACAGGCCCCAACTGAGTGTCTAGCTAGACAGAGATCAAATGTGACTGTAAGACATTTGTAGAAGTATTATAAAAGAAAACAAACACAAGGGGGAACCGAAGAACCCAAATAGCAGACTTCAATCAAAAGAGATTTAACTGGATCATTACTTCTTTACAAAAGAATGAAAGATAAGAACTTATAGCTTATCATTATGTTTAGAGAGTAAATTGGTGAACATGGCAGAGTTTGTGTAGAAATAGCATTATCAAAGCCTGACTGGAATATATTTAAAAGAAAACTGGAGGAAAAATGTCACGAGAATGACTTTAAAATGTGTTTCATAGGGCAGAGAGATGTAGCATGCCATCTTCCTTAATATGATCCTTTGTATCTATAAATAAATCTGTTCTTCTATCTATCTCTCATTAATTCATCGACTTTTTTATCCACTTGCACACACATGAATCAATCATCCATCCTCTCATTTCTTATCCATCCCCTACCTGGTCATTGTTGTACATTTCTGTTTTCCATCTTCCCTAACTTTCATTTTTATCTGAAATTAATTCATATATACTCCCTTAATCCCTCCACCTCTCATCCCTTTCTTGCTAGATGTCTTGCTTCCATATCAAAAATAAATGTGAAATACTTAATGATTAAATGAAATAAAATATTAGTGAGAGATGAATTACGGATGTTCATGGTCTGTTGAAAATGGCTCTTACCGCTAAAGGCATCTTATTAATATATTCCTACTTTTCTATCTTTATTTTTCTTTCCTGTATACTTATTTGTATATTCTATAGCATATAGAATGAACAAAATGTTGATGATGGTATAGGAGACAACACTGTTCACAGGAATGCAAATGAGGACAGCCATTATGGAGAGGAATGGTGACGTTTCTATAGTAACTTCAACGAGATCGACCATCCTATCAAGGTGGGTGGCTAAAGGAAATGAAATAATCAAACCAAGGTAACATTTCACTTTAATGTTTGCTCTGGCCGTATTTACCATAGCAAATACCTAGAACCTACTCAAGTGTGGGTTGATGGATGGAGGAGTAAGAAAATGTACTTTTCATGCAGAGTGAAATATTTGGATGTAAAGAAAAATTCAAATCCTGTCATTCGTAGCAAAATGAATAGAACTGCCAGACATTATGCAAAGTGGAGCTCGCCTGGCAGAGAACAACAATGCCTCATGTCTTCCGTAGTAAAGGAAGCAGTAAAAGTTGGGATGACTTTTGAATACTGATTCCTTGGGGAAGGAGAGGGGCCAGTGTATAAAGATTGTTTGGAAAAGAGGTAATAAAAATGAGTTATGTGGGAGTGAATAATTTTCTGTGCTTGTACCAGAATATAGTTGCATTGGTTCTCAAAATGTGGGTCATGAAAGCTTTGAGGGTTTAATGACACTTTCACAGGGGTTACCTAAGATCATCATCATCAAAGAAAAAAATCCCTCACAGATCCATAATACTAGAACAATGGCAGTCCTGAAATAGCAGTGAAAATAATTTTATTTTGGGCTCACCACAATATAAAAAAGAGTATTGAAGAGTGTCAGCAATAGGAAGGTTGAGAACCACTGTACGTTACTTAGGAAATTATACACTAAGGTCTTGAAGGCTCTAAATATAAATGAAAAAAAATAGGAACGAGAAATGTTAGTTAATCCCAATTTATCAGTGTGTGCTTTATGGATGGGTTGAAATATGAAAAAGTCCACAAATAGGTACACTAACACTATGCATAAATTGTACTTTAAAAAGAAGAAAAAGAATCAGTCAGAAAATGTTGATTAAATAAACAACTCACTTCATGTGATGGCCACAATTTTAAACATTCCATTGTGAACAACTGAGAGCTTCCCTCTGGCTCAGTTTATTGCACCACCATCCACTGAGAATAGGTATAGTGCTAAATTTAATCAAGATGCATTATATTTCACAAAGAACACAAGACTTTGTAGTAGATAGCAAATAACGATATCTCATAGACACTAGATTGTACAATATAGATTACAGAAAGTAAACAAGGTAGATAAAATTAACAATAAAAAGGGACCTGAAAATTTAGACCTGGAATGTCCCTTCATAAATGGCAAAATATTTAATGTATTTTCATATAAATGAATGAACTATTAAGCATGTGTATGAAACCATCTATAGCCTAAGAGAGAAAGATTTCAAAATAAAACATATAATACTACAGATATAAAACAGAACCAATGATCTCCTGAAGAGATGGATATATTATGCCCAAGAAAAAATATGCTGTATACATTACTTATTTTCATAAATAAACACAAGTTATGTAATATAGGGATAATAAGTTATAACTGAAAATCTTGGTTTTTAAATACTGAAGTTATTCTATCTATGATACACTCAAAACAATCGAACTCTGAAATCCTGAGTTAAGGGTAATGAAAACGATAGAATGGTCAATTTAATTCATTATTTCTCACCTTCAATACTATTTTCTGAGCTGTTTTTTCTTTTGCCACAAAGTTTTTGAGAAGAATTTATTAACATAGTTCTTCAAAATCATCACAATATACTGTATCTATATATCAAATAATACAATATTTTTCTTCTACATTTAACAAATTAGAAACAAATGTACATCTTGCTTTTACATGTTAAACGTGACACCATTCAAGTTAAATTTATTGAAAAATATTTGCTCAGTGAACACACGCACATTTCAAAGTTACATTTTATACTAACTCTTATCGATTTATTAATATTCACTGATACTGTTTATATAATTACGACTAAATTAATTTTAAAAACTCACTTCACAAGTAGAGCAGACTACTTCTTGAGAACAAGTAAATGTCATCTAAGTTACCTATGAGTCAATTGGAGCACTTATAAACAACATATTATAATTTTGTTGAAGAAAACATAATGGGATTGCTTCTCACATATAATACTTAACTGAAAATAATCCTTGAAAAAGTGGGAAATACTAGTCTATTGTCTGATAAAAGTGATGTTTATTCAAAATCAAAATTCTCACAAATTAGGAGCTTTGAACATGCTTCATTTTACACAGGACAAGAACTTCTTATAATCTTTATTCAAGCTATGGGCTGGAAGAGTTCAGAGAGTTGTAAATGATTGAAAACTCACCTCTCAGCCAGCTCAGGGGCCTCAAGGAAGATTTCCAGCACAGCTAATTATATTCTACCACCTACATCAGATGGGGAATAGAAGTATCGGTTCTGCCTATTGCCCAGCAGGGACCTATATTATTGCTCTCACAGCACTAGGATGAAAAAATGCATTAGGCGAATCCTAAAAATGTCAGCGTAATAAAAAATTTCTTCAGAGAAGCACATTACCTCTGCAGAGAAAAACTACAGGTGTAAAAACCACAGGCGCCAGGAGTAGCTCGTGCGCTCTTTAGTACACTTCTCTACAATCAGAAATGGACTCGTTCCCTTCCTAATAGAAAGGCTTTAAAAATGATGTCACTGTCGAACTAGAGTGAAAAGCTAAAAGGGAAAAGGGATTTGGAGAAATGCAGCCTCATACTGTGAAGGGTTGTTAAGAAAAATCTCTAATGTAAATACTATCCGCTATCCTTGATAAGGTTGGATCAAAAGGGTCAGAATGTATCTGAACATCCTTTGAAAGGTAAACCGCAGACTTACTGAATAGGATCATGCTACAGAGTCAAGAGAATGTACAAATGGTGAGCCCGAGAGTAAAGTTTAACTAATAAATCAACATGGTAACTTCCATGACACAAGTTCAGCGTGCTCTGTTATGTCAATTTATAGTGTCAGTAGTAACAAAAAATAGGAAGGGGTGATTTATATACCTCAATAGCCTCCATGCAACATTCTATTTAAAACTGTATTTTACATCAAAAGCTACACAATTTTGTTAAAGTGTGTGCGTGTGTGTGCATGCGTGTGGTGAAAGAAGCAGAGTGGTTTTAACTCTAAGGGACGTTTATGTAGTGTAAACATAGGAACCATCACGTAACATTTTAGTGTGAAATGGAGCTTGCTTCCTTCTTTGTTTTACAAATATTCTTTCTTACATGTGGTAATCACACTTAACATGATCTGGTGTGAGAGTCTCTACATGTACACAATGCGTACTATACAACCAAAATAGCAATGATATGCCGTTATTTTATGTTTGGAGCCCTTGACTTTATCTCTTTCAGATAATAAAAATATATAACTGGTTATTTTGCACTGTAGTCTCCCCTACAGTTCCCTAAACCTAGTCCATATTTAGTAGATTGAAGGGGGCAAACTTTAGTCGGGACCTAAGTGAGGCTCATGGAAATCTCTATGTTCCTAGTTCTGTTTCTGAGTATAGAGACTCCTTTAAGAAGCAGAATTGTTATTAAAGAGACCAGACAGGTTTCCTGCAGCAATAATGTGAACAGATGCACAGACCCACTGCCAAGCTTTAGGTGCTGCTCTTGGAGTCCTGTGGAGGAGACAAGGAAGGATCTGAAGAACCAGAGTGGTCAGGGATCCACCAGAGCACAGCCCATAGAATAAACTTGAGGGCATTCATGACAGCTTGCAGAGAGAGCCTTTTGCCATCTGACCACAGCCTGTAAGCCAAAATAACAAATAACTGTGTGTGTGTGTGTATGTGTGTGTGTGTGTGTGTGTGTGTGTGTGTGTGTGTATAGATAGATATAGATATAGATAGATATAGATAGATATACATGAATGGTATCCATAAGCCTTAAACTATACTTAAAAAGTAATGTTCTTATCTGTTTATTTACAAAGATAAAGAAGACACAACTTGGAAAGTTGGGTAGCAATTCAAAGAAATAAGGGAGAAATTTGGATTTAATATGATCAAAACTGAGTGTATGGATAAATGCAAAAGTTAATAAAATATTTTATTAGAAAATATAGACATTAATAATAGATTAATATGGTTCACTATTGTTGTATAATAGAATTATATAAATTTATATCCAGGAGCTGTATCTAAAGAACTCACTCTAGCCTTAATTTATTATTATTATATTTTAGTTTAAGTTTATATGTTTGTCAGGGTAAAATAAATATTTTTTGTATTACAATAAGGTGGAATCATACAGCTGTTTCCTTCAACACCAAAAGACACTTCCAAGATACGTAAACACAACAGAAGAACAATGTATCATTTTAGCTATATACTTTTAAGGCGATATAACTTCCCATCTCACCTAGCACTTCATTACTTAGCAAAAATAATGCTTTTGAAATTGGCTGTTCATTTTTATTGACACCTGGTGGGGATATCACTTTCAGGGGCCATTTTATAGAAGCTATAATGAAATAAATGATTTGTGAATAAATTGTACACCTATCATGGCATCACAGACTACTTACTGAGCAGAGAGAATCCTCACAGGGGAGGTAGGAGAACCGGCTGTGTTCTAATTGAAACATCATCGTGTGCTCTCCTGAATCTTCTGCATTATATTTAGACAGGATATGTTTTAAGACAGGGCTGTTTTTAAAACCTATACGTTGTGTTGGTTGCCTTTCCTGTTGCTAGAACAAAATATCTGACAAAGCAACTCACAAGATTTTTTTCTTTCTCCTTTTGGCTAACAGTTTGCGTTGATAGAGTTTCTCATAGAAGTTTTGTTATGGGATTAGGAGGCTGACTGCACCTAGAATAAGCAAGCATATTACACAGACAGCACATGCTTGCTTGCTTTCTGCTTTCTCCTCCATCCTGAACTCCAGTCTATGGAATGGTGCTATGCACATTTAAAGTAAGTTTTCCCACAGCAACTTCATCTGGAAAAACCTGCCTTAAACTGAGTTCAGTAAACAAGAAGATTCAATCACATCTATATACCACACTAAGCTAATACAATGCTTTGATTGATTTTTTAATTTTATGTTTTATAATTTAAAGAATGTTAATATAATTAAATTGGAACATTTTAATTTAAAAAATTTGTTATATTAAAATTTAACTCAAAAAGGTTTGATTATTCAAAATAGTGATAGAAATGGAATTGGACTAAAACCAAGAGATAAACCAAATCACCTGGAATTTGATAAATACAGCCTTAAACTGTCAACCGTTTGCTACTGTATCCTTCTGACATTTCTTTGTTTAGGATGGGTTTAATTTCCAGTGAAGGTAAGCCTATAATTTATTAGTAGACATTGAGACAGGAATAAAATAAACACAGATTCAATATCCCGAGTGTTGGTAAATGACCCAAAGAAAAAGACATCCTTAAGGCACCCTCAAGACACATAATGAGCAACTTATGATTAGTGCCAGAATCGCCCCATTCATACACACTTGGTAGCTTACTGTTACATTTACATATAACACAGAGGCAAAGAAAGAAAGAAAGGGAGGGAGGGAGAGGTGAAGAAAGAGAGAGACAGGACAGAAAGAGACACGCCAGACCGGGAGGTGGGGGGAATCACTTCTTGGATATTCATTACTGATTTAAAACTAAATCAGACAATTAACCCATTTTCTAGGAAAATATTTAAGAGACGCTTGCTTCCTCTCATGCGTAGAAAATCTTTATCTGACACATTAAGGTTAAGAAACTTTGCTGTAGCAGGGACCATAGCAGAGGACTGCTTGTCTAGGCTCAGCGGGAGAAGATGTGCCTAATCCTGTAGAGACTTCATGCCCCTGGGAAAGCAGAGGCCTGAGGGGGTGGGTAGTGGAGGTGGAGGGTGGGGGTGTGGGGGCGCACCCTCTCAGAGGCAAGGGAGAGGGGCAGGGGATAAAAGACTTTTCGAGGGTGATCTGGTGTCGAGGAGTACCCTTTGGAATGTAAATTAAATAATTAAAAATTAAGGTATTAAAATAATAATGATAATAAAAAAACCTTGCTGTGTTTAGCACAGTGTGTCATTCTCCCTCCCCCACCCCCTCCCGGCTCAATGGTTAATTTACGTACGTATTGCTAAGTAATGGAGGAATAGGATGACCCTAAGTGTGACAAATCAATTGATTTCTAGAGATAAAAATCAAAGGACTGCAAATGTATTTAAGGAAAAAAAGAAAAGGATAATGTTATTAAAGGTCCTGTCTTGGAAGAGGAGAGACATCATGGAGAGCTTCATCATCGTGGCCTGAAGCTGTCTTCATTCTCACTCTGCTTTCCAAGTGCATCTTGCGCCAGATGGCGAGGGACAGACCAATATACAGACCTATGAAAGATGCCCCTTAGGAGGAGAGTGATGTATATACTGAACACGGGATATTTTGGTACGGCAACTAACTATTTTAATTAAGTGTTTATAATAGCTAGAGCATATTGCAAACATCCTCAGAATTATGTCTTTGTGTACAATTGGTGTCAAACAGGAGCAAAAACTATGCACGTCTATATAGCGTTCATCAGAGGAAGATTATACGTCATTTTTGGCAGCTCTAACAATATTATCCTGATTATGTTCAATTGTATAAATTCATTTTAAAACAAATGTGTGAATTGTTTAAAAGGTTTCATAATTTCAAATGTACTAGAAAATAGCTATAATTTCAGTTTGAATGTGAAGTATTTTATATGTGGCCTCATTTTCTCTATATAGACCTTACCATAAAGAGATTTTTACTGACTATACATACGTATTCAAAAGACTTAAAACTGTCTTGAACAACAAGAAGGATATGATTTGAGGAAAGAAAAATTCAAAATAATACTTAATATTATTAAGAGGAAAAATTAAGTATTAACTGTCTGCATCTCTGAAAATACTTTAGGCATCACACATTGCTCTATCAATCTTTTGAAATTATCACAACTCTTTTTAATATGGAATATTATACAATCTAAGAAATTACATTGCTTAGTGAGTAGGTGATAGTTTCAGAGCATTTTAATCTATTGGTATTATATATATTATGTCAGTATTACTGTTTTGGCTTAAGCTGTATATATTTAAATATTGATATCAAGTAATTAAGTATATATTTTCAGGCTCTCTACAATTTTTCAAAAATGTATATTTAAGTTAAAAATAAAAAAAATATTTGGTTATGAACATAATGGGGTTTTCAACAGCACTAATATATAAAAATATTTTTACAGAAATTTCATCAATCATACTAATTACAACTAAATAAATTGTGCAATGTAATTTATAATTTGTGATCTACAAAATTAAGAGCCAAAGAAAAAGTCTTTCTGTCATGAGAATTTAGAGTCATCTTTTTCCTCCGTTTTAGTTTGAAAATGTTTTTCATGCAATATAACTTGATCCAAATTTTCCTTCCTTTCCAAATTTCTCTGAGACCTCTCCCCCATATCCCCCCCAATTTCACACTTCACACACACACACACACACACACACACACACACACACACACACACACACACTTCAGAACAAATAGGCAAAACCCCAATACAACAATATGTCTAAAATAAACAACACTAAATTAAAAGGCTCACCTCCAAAAAAATCATAGATCTCATTTTGTGTTGGGTAACTACTCCTGTTACTGGGGTCTGCCCTGGAGTTTGGCTGATATCTCTAGGGACATTGGAGAAGAATGATTTTCTCATTGCCAACAGGTATCAATAATAAACAGATTCTTGCCTATGAAACACAATCCAGGAAAAAAATGGGATACTTCATGGTCAATGATTGCTAAAACGTTGATAGAGTCACCGAGCACAGATTTTTTACACACTTCATGAACTTATATTTATTACATGAAGATGAAAATCTATTTCATACTTATCTTAGACTATTCAACTCTGATTTTTAAGGCTGTGAGAAATGAGGTTCTGTCTTACTGGTTTTTATAAAAATGAGAAACTATTTTTATACTTATTCTTTTCTTTTGCATATATGTATGTAGAACTGTGCATCCCCTCCCTCCCTCCCTCACTCCTTCCCTCTCTCCTTCCCTCTCCTGCCTCTCTCTCAAACACACACACACACACACACACACACACACACACACACACACACACACGTCAGACAGGGTCTCTTACTAGCTTTCAACAGACTTTTTTTATTGGATTTTTTTTATTTACACTTCAAATGTTATCTCCTTTTCTGGTTTCATATCCATAATCCCACTATCCCATCCTCCCTCCCCCTTCTGCTATATGGGTGTTCCCCCACCCAACCACCCACCCCTTCTCACCTCCCTGCCCTGGCATTTCCCTACACTGGGAGGTCCAGCCTTAGCATTGGTGGGACAAGGCCATCCTCTGCTACATATTCAGTTGGAGCCATGGGTTTGTCCATGTGTACTCTTTGGGTAGTGGTTTAGTTCCTGGGAGCTGGTTGGTTGGTATTGTTGTTCTTAGGGGGTTGCAAACCCCTTCAGCTCCTTCAATCATTTCTCTAACTCCTCCATTGGGGACCCTGTTCTCAGTTCAATGGTTGACTTGAGCATCCACTTCTGTATTTGTCAAGCTCTAGATGAGCCTCTCAGGAGATAGCTATATCAGGCTCCTGTCAGCATGCACTTCTTGGCGTTAGCAATATTGTCTGGGTGTATGTATATGCGCTGGATTCCTGGTAGGGCAGGCTCTGAATGTCCATTTCCTCAGTCTCTGCTCCAAACTTTGCCTTCATATTTCCTTCTATGAATATTTTTGTTCTCCCTTTTGAGAAGGACTGATGCACCCTCACTTTGATCATTCTTCTTCTTGATCTTCATGTGGTCTATTGGATTATATCTTGGGTAATCCGAGCTTTTGGGGTAATATCCACTTATCAGTGAGTATATACCATGTGTGTTTTTATGTGATTAGGTTACCTCACGCTGCATGATATTTTCTAGATTCATCCATTTGCCTTTGAATTTCATGAAGTCATTGTTTTTAATAGCTGAGTAGTACTCCATTGTGTAAGTGTAACACATTTCCTCTGTTTAAAGACATAGGTTTTTTCAGCTTCTGACTATTATAATAAGGCTGCTATGAACATAGTGAAGCATGTGCCCTTGTTATATGTTGGAGCATCATTTGGGTCTATTCCCAGGAGTGGTAGAGCTTGGTCCTCAGTCAGTACTATGTCCAATTATCTGAGGAACCTCCAGAATGATTTACAGAGTGGTTGTACCAGTCTGCAATCCCACCAACAATGGAGGAGTGTTCCTCTTTCTCCGCATCCTTGCCAGCATCTGTCACCACCTGAGTTTTTGATCTTAGCCATTCTGACTGGTATGAGATGGAATCTAAGGGTTGTTTTGATGTACATTTCCCTGAAGACTGGTGAGGCTAGCTGGCCAGGAAACCACAAGACGACTTTGCTTATGCCTGTCTAACATTGTCATCATAAATAAAGGGGAGATACTGACATGAAATATCTCACTTGGCACTTTTTACATGGTCTCTAAAATTAACTTAGGTTTTCATGCTTACAACTCAAGCACATCACTACTGTATTACAGGGCTGTGTTACTGATCTACTGCCACAGTACCCATTCTTTATGTCTTTAAGAAAGAGCCTTCCAACAGAGGTTACAGTTTCTTTTAAGTTTTCATTCACAACAAGAAGCTTTGTGGATTTTCCCCCATTTCTGAAGGCTGAAAGTTCTGTTACAAAGAGCACTTTTGGGTGCATTCATCTAATTTTGGAGTTCAGTAAAAATAGATTCAGTTACATGTGACAGCAACTCGTGGACTACTCTATCTCTATTAATACACTTCACAAGTGTGAAGAGGACAAAAAAATATGGTTCCTTGATTTTATCTTTTAAACATATTTTCAAAGATAAGTATATTTACATCTATTAGAGAAAAATTAATATGTATTTTAAAACACATAGTGAATGCAGTAGCTTTACTTATTAATGACAAATAACTTTGCAAGTCTGTCAAAGTCTTAGTTGCTTTTCTTACACATGCTCTGATTATTTTGTGTTGTATTTTCCAAGTCTCAATCAGGGTCATACACAACACTGTTAATGACATTTTCTTATTGAAATAACTCGTTATTGAATTTCATTTTGATAAAGAGCCAAGAAGTTAAAGTCAGTTCCCAAGGAGTTTCCTGAGTTCATACTCACATGGCTCATATTAAATATCCCTTAGCCGTGAACAAGAAATATTGAGTTAACTTCAAAGTTGAGAATATGGAATCTGAGTTGTTACAGAACCTCCTAGTGATTATCAGAGAAAATCCGATGCCATGTCACCGTCCATATCAAAAATGATACAATCTCAATAAAACCTGCAAATTTTAATATTCCATCCGGCCATCAGTGTCACACTTTATAAAAGGCTATTCATAATCAAAATTCACTTTGTATGAGAGTAATGATACAAACTGCACAAGAAAAATGTTGACATGAGACTGACCGTGTACTTTTCATTTTGTTATTAAAGTAAGATATTAATAAGCACCATGACGAATAGTGTAAGCCTGGAAGAACTCTTGATCCATATGTTACAGACAAAGCAGAGCACATACATGTGTCAAGGGTGGATTCAAGAGGAGTGGTCGGCAATCCTCCGAGGCTCAGTTCAATTATTCAATTGGTGTATTTTCTGGTGAGGGGACTAGGAACACTTACAGAAAGGATACCTGGAAAATCAGTCAGCCATCAGCTGAGAAATGTCATCACAGAAATCAAGTAATTTATTTTTCTACTCTGTAAATTTGTATTAAAGTTCCATTTCTATAATTGCTTTGCTGAATCTAAGTTATGTTCTCAAAAGTTTGTTTTGAGAGTGGCAGTGCTTTGCAAACAGAAAATAAGACATATCCTTCCACAGGTGCTGTGTGAAGTTTCTGGGTGGTAAGTTTGAAATGGCTTAGGGCATGGCTGTTATAACAAATGTCAGACATTTTATTTTCTTGTTGCTACTTTATTGATGAAATGACAGGTAATATACATCTCACGCTCGGCATGTACGTATAGGAACGTAAGTCAAATAAAAAGTGTGAGATAATCCGGAGAAGAAAGACCGTTCAGCTGAGAACACAATAAGAAATGTGACCTGTGGAGAATCATCTGAGAAGGGTAATCATGCGAAAGGAATTGCCTGAATCATTCATAGAAATTTGCTAAAATGAAACATCCCCTTACCATTTTGTATATCTGATTATGTTTTCACTAATTTTATGAGCAGTAATTTGTCTTATCCTTGCTAATGTTGCCATACCAATGTTTTTGAGCTGGGAAAATATTAAGGGAAACTGTAAGGCTTCCAAGAAATGATGGGTGTCATTCATATTCTACTTTTGTATATTTTTAGGGAGTATATAAAATATTCCTAGTGAAATGTCATTAATTACATGCTAAAGAGATGTACGCTATTATAAAAATGACATTGAAGAGAATACTTGAAAAAGGTGACATGTGGGAATGCATTCTTTTAAATGAGAAATGGACAAAACTGACACCTTACCAATTTAGGATTTTATGAGATTCTGAATACAATGCAGTCTTGGGATAGTGCAGGAAGTGTATTGTAGGCAAGATGGTTCCTTGTTTTCCTACTTTCGTTATAGTAATTTAAAGAGCTTTGTAGCATTTTATTATGTACAAACCAACTTTTGTATGTATACATTCAAAAATAATCAATACATATAATGTCTTCTGAAGATTACTATAGGACTTTACAATTCACGAATCTGACTTTCTGATTCTACATTGTTGCTCTGTTTTCTGTGTATACTTCAAGTTTAACATGAGGGATTATGAGAATTAATGGTAACAAAAACCCATGGAGTGCAGTACATGGTTATATTTGAATTCTGCATAACTTCAATTTATTGCAGTGAAAGATTAAAATGCCCTCTCTATATCTGTCATGATATCTTTCCGTTAGGGTTTTCATTACCTGAACTCAGAAGCCTGTGCAAAGAAACATTTCTGAAAGGACAGACTAAATGAGTGCCTCAGACTTTAATGACTTAATTTATACAGAGAAGACTGAAGTTAAACTAGCAATAAGTTTTTTAGAGATTTAGTATATATCAACTGTCCACAGAAGCTGCTTCACAGACAATACCGAAAACTAAGACTTTGCAATCTATTCAAACACATTTTACCTGTTAGTAATTGACTTTTATTTGCTCTGCTATAGTCATTTTAAACTGGCTTAGTGCTACACTTAACACATTATGTATTTGGTTCATATAAAGGAATGAGTAAATTGTATACCTACGAATGGCTTACTCTAGAAACAACAGTATTTATTACCTTGTCACCTTCAGAAAATGTGACTCCGTCTATGGCTCTTTTCCATGTGATTTCTGGAACAGGCTCCCCTTCTGCTTCACAGATGAGTGTGACGTGACCATTTTCAGACGTTGTCTCATTCTTGAGTTGTAATATATGAGGCTGCACTGTAAAAAATATACATATCATTCAATTGGTATTGGACCAAAATGGTTAGTATTCACACTGAAAATTCCATAACAGACTTTAGATTCCACATTTGAACTCTGTGAGATGACTACTCGCAAAGCAGTTATAACGCACTTTCTAAAAGTACCAAAAAAAATTACAAATAAGTCAGGGGACAATTATTAATACAAATCCTACCTATTTTCATCATAAGTTATTTCGGATCACATGAATCAATATAAGATATAATTCCTTACAAAATTTTTTTAAATTGACACCACACTCTATTATCTGTTTCCTGGAGTCACGAAATTGAAATTTCCCCTACAAAACAACGTATCTGTAAGCACACACAGATATATGCAGCATCTCTTCATTCATTTATTGTACGCATCTCTTAATAAGTTCAACAAAGTAGATAAATGATTAGTAAATGTGGTGGGGCAATGCTATTATGGGTGGTGCCAGCCCTGGGCATGTAGTCTATGGTGTAGAAGAAATCAAGCTGAGCAAGCCACAGGAGTTCTTGCCTTGACTCAATTTTGTAACTATTCTGTAGCCTAAGAGTTGTATAGGATGAGATGAACCGTTCTTTCCCAAGTTACTTATGATTATGGTGTTCGATTACTGCAAAAGAAGCCTCATTAAAACACTGCTTCTCTCTCTCTTTCTCTGTCTCTGTCTCTCTGTCTCTCTCCTATTCTCTCTCTCTCTTTCTCTCTCTCTCTCTCTCTCTTTCGTTCTCTTTCCTCCTCCTCCCTTTCTCCCTCCTTCCCTCCTGTTCTTTCTCTTGTTCCTTTTTGCCTTATTTAGCAAAACAAAAGGGAATTAGAAACTGAAATCTAGCTTGATCATAGTTCACAGAGCTTAAAAACTATCAGTATAATAAAGTAAGAAATGAAATGTTTTTAAACTGAAATAAGGTCCCTGATACCAGAATTGTGAAAAAAAAACTTTTAGTAGCTTTACATTTCATTCCTTTCATTATTGTAGATATATATTTTTTCAACAAAAAACCATAAATTTATTCTTGTTGCTTCAAAAAGTGATCTGACAATGGAGCAATGAAATACATGTGCATCAGTTTGTGTTTCAAAAGGCGTAACATGAGTCTTCATGTTTCTCCTTGCTTTTACATACTGGATCCTACTCAAAGGAGAAATGACTAAGTGGTATTTTACATCAGCTAAGACAGATTGTGCCATCCGTTAAGCACCTCTTCTTGGGAATTGTACCATATTCACTGACATTTTTAACTACTTACCTCACACTCAGGAATATGTATTTAGTTTCCCCAATGTTGAAACTAATATTTTAAGGTTTAATACAGATTTGCTTTATTATTTATAGTTCAAGTCCATGCGTTCTTCATTCTATGTGGACAATCTAAGTATGGCTTTTGTTTCTTTCTATACATTATAATTTCGAGTACTTTTATAAACATCATTTTAACATGACCTGACCTTGAGACTGAATAACCATGCCGAACTCAATTGAAGTTTTTATTCAACGCTATTTGACTAATCTGATCGCATAGTATTCTGGAAATATGTTATTATTCAAATTTTCATTTTTCATAACTTTTCTCCAAATTTTCTATTATCCTACAGGGACACAGAAACTGTTGAGGTCTCCGCCATCCAGTAAATGCACACACACTGCAGCTACAATACCAGACAGAAGGCCTTACTCTTCACTTAGTGTTCAGCTGCTAGTAATATCATGCCCTTTTCTTAACCGCATATTTCTCATTCTTCATTATCTTTTAGTTTTTATCGTGGAAAAAGTTGATAATAACACATGTAAAGGAGGTTAGAGTCACAAATGCTAGCCATGTGTTTAACTCTTTAAAAGAAATGTATTTGTATGTCTATTGGTGTTTTGTTCACCTTTATTTATGTATACCATGTGCATGCATTACTCAGGAAGACCAGCAGGAGGCAGCAGATCCAATGGAACTGGTGAGTCCCCTTGTGGGTGCTAAGAATAGTACCGCAGCCTTCGGTGAACTGAAGCCAGCATTTGTAACCGGGGAGCCAGTATCATTCCAGGCCCCAAACTTGCTTAACTTTAGATTGCACAGTTTTTGAGCAACTGTTTCTTTTTTTGTCAAAATAACAAGAGCAAAATAAACACCTCTACTATTCTATATGCTCAGACAGCTTCCCCCAAAACATAATATATCTCTTATTCAATATGGATAACACTCACATACTGTCTTTGAAGATGGTAAGACACTGATTAGGGGAAAACATTTCTAAACTGGAGACGTTTCCATGTGAGAAATGTGGAAAGCACCAAATAGAACGTCAATCGCACCATGTGTCTGTTAATGACGTAATAGAATAAATATTCAAAAACGTATGACACCATACAGTTCAATGGATAAAATGTAAATGGTATATTTTTTACCATCTGTTATGAATCAGTCAATATCCTATGAAATTCTACATATTATTCCATGTAACTCTTAAGAACGTATTGAAAAGAATAAATTATTTAAAGTTGTTGAAATGAAGAAACAGTTTTGTTTTTTGTATTTTTTTTTTTTTTTTTTTGCCTCTGGACACTTTATAGTTTGCATCCGGTAGCAGAGTGAAGGTTGGCTCTGACTTCCTCCCCCTTGGATGGATACTGCACTGTAATCACAGTGCTGTGACACTTACCGAAAACTTGAAGGAAGGCCTGCTTCTGATCTTCCCCTGCCTTATTTGTGGCTTTGCAGACATAAGAGCCCCCATCTTTATTGATTATGTTTCTGACCGTGAGCTCTGTATTACTGCCCTTTAAAATATACTTTTCATTTTCTTCAATGAGTTTGCCATTCCTAAAATAAGAAAAGAGTTGATCTTCACATTTTAAACTTATAAATAGGGCACAATAAAGTATAATTCAGTCAAATTATACTTTCATTAGTCAAGCAACCTAAGAAAAACACATAAAAATAATGCTTGAAATTTAGCTTGATTTTTGAGATAAGAATGACATTTGTCTGAGGTTGAAACCTTACTACTAAGTCAAGTAATTAAAATGCATGAATTCAACTTGTACTTTGTCTTATTACTGATTTTTATTATTTTGCCCTTTATTAATCAGCCAATATACATTTATGAAACAAAGTTATGAACACATGACTTACATAAATAAAAATTCTATATGAAAAATCCATATTTTCACATGAGATAATATAAATTTATGTCATGAGTGTCTAGTCCATATAAATACTATCAGTAAAAATTGTTGTGACAGTAAGGATAATATTTTTTGTTTATTCACAGCGATAAATAAAAAATTATCATTTCAAAGTTCTTTCCCCAGTGAAATTTATTTTCTTCCATATTTATTTGTTTATAAAAATATTGGCTATTAACCTTCTCTAGTATATTTTAAATATATACACATTTTATAATATTCTTATATACATTGTAAAAATCTTATATATTCCCTATACTTCTATTTTTCCTCATTTCATTTTTCTCATTTTTTCTCTTACTATTTTCAGTTGTGAGCTGAATTCTTTGTATTATACGCTGAAGTAAAACAGTCAGAATGAGATATTAACATTTCTACATGAGCTTAAATTTCAATGTGAAAGATAATTATTTAAAATCCTTTCTTACATGGAAGCAGAGCAAGACTTTCATATACCATAGCAACTTTCAAATGAATTCAAAGCATGTCAATAATGCCAGAGGTATAAAATGCATGCCTAAAATGTACATCAATAAAAATGTAACCTGATGGAAAATTTTCATATGGCACTTTCTATGTGGTCATTGAAATTCAGTATAGAAATATCAAGTGGAGACCCCAAAGACAATGCCAAAATGTCAGTCAGAAAAAAAGAGAAATGCCGACAAGTTCTAGTGGGAGCCATTTATCACTAAACCATCACACAAAATATTATTCTGACCCAAGGTGGATAAATATTTAACCACACAACAATAATACTTCAAAAAACTAACTAGAGCAGTATAAACTGAAATAAAAACAGGCAAATATACATGCAAATTTAAGAGACATTTAAAAAAAAGCATTTAGATGTCAGCAACTTATTCGGAAAAACTAGGTTAGATGACTGAGTATCTACAAATAGCTGCCAGTCTGAATTAGAAATGTGATATACATTCCCATGACTATTTTTCTAAATACAGAGAATAATTTCTAGCATGTGCTGAAACATGAAATGTTGAATTGAAAATAAGTTACTAAAACATTCACTACATTAGAAATATATAATGAAATTAGCAAACAATATCAGAAATTAAGGCTAATCATATACACAGACATGTAAAGAAGAAAACATAACTAAAAATAATCAATACCCAAAATAATATTTAGTGAAAGTTTGAAAAAGATTAAAAGGAGTTTGAAGTAGAGAAAAATTTAAATATAATTTTCTAAAAATCCACCATGAATAATGAAGGTACTGTTTACAGATAAAAGCTTGTTCATAAGAGTGAAAATATACAGTGGCAGAACTGCTACCTAAAACGAAAAGGGAGATGAAACGCAAAGTAAAGAGAAAGAAAAATAAAGTATTCAGCGAAACATAAAAGACAGACTAACAGAAGTTGAAGGTTCATTACGTTTTCTATTTGTGTATACCTATGTCTATAAAGACCAGGCGAAGAAAGAATACAAAAGGAAACCATTCATGAAGTTTTCAAGACAAGAGTAGGATGATCATATACTTATAGGATGTAACAGGGTAAAAACTGAACCTGTGGTAGGATACCTTTGGCAGCCCCAGCTGAGATATATCTTTGAGAAATTATGCCATGCACCAGATCTGTTGTAAGGGAGGGTGAAGAGAGAGAGAGAGCAAGAGCAAGAGAGTGAGAGAGAACAGAGAACAACACTCTGGAGTTGCTGGGGCCCTTTTCTGTAGCACACATTTAATGCACCAGAAGGCAGCGGGTGATGACATAAGCTGCAGATAGGTCCCTAAGAGCAGGTCAGTGGGATCGCCTGTATACTAACAACTATAGTAATACAGAAATTAAATACATAACAAGGCCAATAATAAGCCATGTTAGGCTTTTGATGAAATTAAAGATCATGAATACATTTTTGTAAATACATGGCATAAAACATGGAGTTTAGGCATTCCTAGCTATTGCTGTTTCCTTTGTGGAAATTATCACCGTGTCCCAACTTGAAGACTGAATGACCGCTGAGGCCCATGAGTCCAGTCCACACAGCATTCTTCCTTCCCACCTGCGCTATCACAAGCACACACCAACAAACACAGCATTGTTATCAATGTTGTGCAGATAAAATATCTCCTAGTGTGTGCATCACCTCTCTATCTCAAGGAACCTCTTTTCTTTTCTAAAGAAGAATAACCCAGCATTTATATGTATGGGGAAAGTTATGGCAGGATATAGTGGACATCAGGTTGACGGAAAGAGAATCCACCTGAGAAACTAGCCCACTTAGTACCTTGATCTTGGACAAGAGCAACCCAGAATTATGAGAAATGGCATTTCTGCTGTTTAAACACACCATCTAATATGCTGTGCTTTCTTCCATCACCTATGGTTACTAACACAGGCGCTTCCACCAGACCACTTGCATGTACTGTCTCTACTCAGCAGGTCGTCTGGATCCTCAAGTGCATCCAATACACTCCCCAATGCTTACAAGAGCTTGAAGGGGTTCGAGACCTCATATGAACAACAATGCCAACCAACCAGAGCTTCCAGGGACTAAGCCACTACCCAAAGACTATACATGGACTGACCCTGGGCTCCAACCTCATAGGTAGCAATGAATGGCCTAGTAAGAGCACCAGTGGAAGGGGAAGCCCTTGGTCCTGCCAAGACTGAACCCCGAGTGAACATAATTGCTGGGGAAAGGGAGGTAATGGGGGGAGGATGGGGAGGGGAACACCCATATAGAGAAGGAGGGGGAGGGGCTAGGGGGACATTTGCCCGGAAACCGGGAAAGGGAATAACATTCGAAATGTAAATAAGAAATACTCAAGTTAATAAAAAAAAGAATGTATTTGTATAGTTTTTATATATATTTTTATACCTACAGATACATAGGATTAAATAAAATCCTTTCAGGAAGAGTAAACTAATCATTGTAGATGTTTAAGTAATGCAAATCCTATTCTGCCAATATAATTTTAAAATCAAACACCAAAACATCTGTTTCAACTTAAGTACTATCCAGTATAAGCAAGAAATGGCATTGGAAGGTATACGGATGAAAGAAAATGTGTGCTTGTATGTGTGTGTGTGTGTGTGTGTGTGTTCTTGTGTATGTTTGCTTGTGTGTGCTTGTGTGTGTCTGCTTGTGTGTGTGTGCTTGTGTGTTCTTGTGTATGTGTGCTTGTGTGTGCTTGTGTGTGCTTGTGTGTATGTATGTATGTGTGTGTGCACGCTTGTGTGTGTAAAAGTAAACACGTTTTGAATTTGACACATTTAGTTCTTATGCTATTTTTATTTCAAATAAATTATTAAAATACTTTTGAGCAAATGAAAATGTCTAATAGTTCTGGGAATGTATAATCATGGGTGTCCTGTTCTAGATTATCCTTTGCTCCTTGGGTTTGATAACATAAAATTACGTTGGAGACTCAGTAAGATTTCTTATGCCATAATCAATATCTGAGATACATCATGTTTACCTGGGGTTAGTATCCTGATATAAGGTTGGCAACCGTCGTAAAATATTATATCAAAGAATTTGTATTGTGTATCAGTTCCAGTCACCTTGTTTGTAGATGTGTTATGTTTATTGAATTGTACTACACTCCAAGCACAAACAAGGTCTCAAATTAAGTTTAAAAGAAAAACAATGAAAGATAGTCGTGCCTATTGTCGACCTTAAATTGTGATGCTTAAATCTTGCTATCTTAATTTGTATATACCGAATATATGTGACTAATAATTTTGTGATTTTTATCTTGCACTTTAGTATTTATAAAGTATAACAATGGCTATGAATCTTAATGTTCATACAAAACTGTATTCTTTTTTACATTTATTGTGGTATATGTGCATATATGCATGAAATGTTGAAATATGCATGCATGAGAAATCAGATATAGCAGGGTGGCATAGACCAGGTTATCACTGGTTTCTGGACATGGTTTGTCATTAGCTTCACCTGTTAGCAAAACTGGCTGGGGGAGTGATGCTCCGTGATCATGGTGTTTGTACCTATTTAGCATTGATTTTAAAACTATGCAGCAGTATGACTGGAATTTTGAGATAAACAGTAGACTCCAACTCAGGACCTTGTGCTTATGAGATAAGCACTTAATTGACTTAGCCATCTCCTCAACCTCGTCAACTGCTCTCTCTTGTCTCTATACAAGTTTTTCCTGTTTTAAACTTTATTGCTTTCTATTTAGTTCTTTGAGCAATAATCAATGACAGCAGTTCTATAAAATGTGATTGGTCACAGTGGAGTCAAAGTAAATTTTAAACTTAATAGAGATAATGAAACAGTCAAAGGATACCTTTTTAGACTATAAGCATTATTTTTCTGAGCAGGCACAATTTGTTAAACTAAAACCTAAATTTCTTGAAATTTCACCTATACAACTACTTTATAATACAGAAAGACAATGTACAGTTATTTTCATATAAAATACATGACTGTGGATACAAACAATGTTGCTAAGAATGCTAATACATCAATTTTAATAAGACTCTATTCCAGATGCAGCAAGAAAAATCAGTCAGTAACAGGGTCATGGTGCCAAGGATGAGCTAAAGATTTCCTGAAGCTACAGTAAACATTATCCATCAACCTTTCACTCAGAAAAATTATAGCACATGGCCGTGATGCACTCATTGACTATGCTATCTTGTCCACTTAACCAACAAATGATGGTACCTTAGGTTGGCAATATGCCTCATAGTATGGAAGTCCTCACACATTTGGAACCCTAAGTTCCATGGTGACAGGAAAGAATAAGCTCTTGAAAATCATCCTTTGATACCCATAAACATGTTATGGTATGTACACACACCTACACAGACACACACACACACACACACATTTTCACACATACATACACACACAAATACATATACTCATGGTGAATTATTTTAAGAGCTTTTTAATAATTTCCATTATTTATGAGATATAAGAAATTACCTCATCTCCCTATTTTTTTCTCCAACCAAAATCTACCATATACTCTTCCTTGTTTCTTTTTTATTTTGATTAAAAAGAGTGTGGCCCACCTAGGGCTCCATTCCACCTGCTGATACCAAGGCCCCACACTACTGCTGATTCCTAAAAGAGCTTGCTGACAGGAGCCTGGTATGGCTGTTCCCTGAGACCTTCAACCAGCCCTGACGAATACAGACGCAGATACAGCCAACCATTGAACTGAGCCCGGGGACCCCAAAGGAAGACTTAGAGGAATGAGTGAAGGAGGTGAAGTGGATTGCAAGCCCATATGAAAAATAATATCAACTAATTTGACCCCACAGAGCTCCAGGGACTAAACCACCAATTAAATAGTACACATGGAGGAAGCCATGGCCCCAGATATATGTAGCAGAGAATGGCCTTATCTGACAATGGGAGGGGAGGCCCTTGGTCCTATGGTGCTTGATGCCCCTGCATAGTGGGATACTAGAGCGGCGAGGCAGGAGTGGGTGAGTGGGTGGAGGAGCACAGTCACAGGGGCAAAGGAGGGGGAGAGGGAAGATGGGATGGGGGTGTGTGGGTTTAATCAGGAAGGAGGATATCATTTGAAATGTAAAATATTAAATTATTCGAAAAGAGAGAAAATAGATATTTTCATACAATATATGTTCTGTTTTTGGTTTCCACCCTAAACTCCTCCCAGATCCTCACCTCTTCATCTCTCATCAAAATTCACCTCTTCTTACTCTTTCCACTTAATAAAAAAATTTTTAAAAATAATAAAAATTTAAAAAGCAAACTGGAATAAGACAACAACAGCACAAGAAAAAGAGACAAAGGAAAAACTCTCAAATTCATAATCTTATTTTCAGTATATACACATATTCCCTGTGTGTACATATATTCCTAAATATGCTCCACTTTATTTGTATAATGTTACTTGAGTGTATGTTTTTAGGGGTGATCATTTGGTGTTGGATAATCTTAGTTTTAAATGAGATAAGACAATATTCATTTCTTTCTAAATAATTACAACGTCAAACGTTAAAGTCTGTGTGCTTTGATAGCACCACATATAAGACACGGGGCATTCACTTACCTGAACCAAGAGATGGCGGGATCTGGGGAGCCCGAAGCCTTGCAGGTTAAGGTCATCTCTTCTCCTCTCTCTGCAGTGGCATTGAAGGACTTTTGGGGCATCACGATTGCTGGCGGAACTGAAGGAGAAAGGACACAGCATAAAGAGTTGCAATTAGAATCCTGCATCAACAATAATTTGCCTTTTAGTGCTTTGAATCTCCATTGTTCCTTTCTGCTTATGGAGAATTAAGGTCAGTGATATGTTTTCTTATGCTTAATGGGATAATTCGCCATGTTATTACTTTAGTATTTCTCAATCTGTTAACCAATGAATTGTATATTTTAGTGAACATATATAATGCATGAAATATGTCTCACACAAAGACACAGAGCACTGACTTAATCCATACTGAAATCTACTTTGAGCATAAATGGATTTCCTATTTGGGTTCTTATTGGTCTATGTAATTCCATAGGTCATCACTCACTGTTTCAAGACAGGGCTTTCAAATTAGGTGTCAAAACATAATGTTCTTTCTGATTAACTACACTTAATTTCTTCAAACAACTATAAAACATTTTATGGAGAGAAACTGCTTCAGCTATAGAGTATGAAAATAGATTTTCATGAACAATTCAATTTTAAAATTAAGCTTCCTCAATTTCCAACTAATTACATTGCAAAACTGAATACGCTGCACATTTTGGTCATGTTGAAATTGTGGCTGAAATGCAGTGTTTGCAATAAACAAGTCACAGACTTCCATAGCAAAGCCTCGGTTTCAAAGTAAAGTCTTATCTAGTACTCAGTGCACACCCCATGCCAATAAAGTGTCCATGATGAAATGGTAATTATAAAATAAATCTAGTAATAGATTAGACATATAAAAGACAAAGACATATACACATTTGATTACAACTGCACATCCTTACAGTAGCATTCAGTTAGCTTATTACACGTTAATAATTATGTACATTACTTCACAGTTTTGACTTTAAGAGGTTAGGTGTAGGAAGTATGCTTTTATATGAATTAGCATAATAATAATTACTGGGATCTACAGAGATGGACTTTTATAGCTATTAACTCTTAACTCTAAGGACATATTCATTAATGTCTAGTTTTCTTTTTCTTGTAACTATAGATATGTTAATATTTTCAGCACATAAATTACTACTTAAATTTTGTGTCTTGTGAGTGAATATTAAATGAGGCACATTAGAGTTTTCTTGTGTTTTTAATTTCTGTTTTTTAACATAATTACAACATTCACTCTTCCTTTTCCTCTTTCCAATTCCCCTCATAACTCATAACTCTCTCCACTTTCTTTCCAATCCATGACTTTTTTCATTAATTATGACTGCATATATGTACATATATAATATATATCTCACAATTGTTTATCTTTACACCAGTTCAGGTATGCATCAATGAGTTATTGTCTCCATTGACAATGTATATGTATATATACATGGAGAAATATATGAAATATATGAATACATATTCATATATATATTCCTTAATAAAACTTGTTCTGTTCATATGTTACTTATATGCATGTTCTCAGGACATTTTGTCACTGGACAATCGATTAGTTGACATTTTTTTGACTTTTTTTTTCTTGTTTTACACTTCTCTGTACTTGGTATCATGACCTGGTCTTAGAATAAC